>NC_050575.1:10058244-10358244 GCF_011100635.1 Trichosurus vulpecula | reverse complement strand
AATATTTTGTTATAATTTCCTTGTTACTACAGTGAGGTGGGCTTATTGGTTTTGGAATATTATTGCCACAATATCAAATTGGGGGCATTGGCCCTTGGATGTGATCCTCTGGCATCTAAATAAATGTTATACTGCCTCTGTCTTCTACCTAGAGAATTCCTTATACTTTCCAATTCTGAACCACTCAGGCATGTCCATGACCCTCTCCGAGGTCACCAATTTTGCCTTACTGCTATAATTTTATATTCTCATATTTTACTTGAATTATTAATTATTCCTATTAATTTTCAGTAGGCTTTCTAGGATTTTCTAAGTAAACCATCAAGCTTTCTGAAAAGAGTGACAATTTTGTTTTCTCTTCACGTACATTTTGTTCCTTCTATTTACTTTTCTTGTTTTCTTGCTTTAATTATCATTTCTAAAATGATATAAAATAATAATAATAACAATGAACACCCTTGATTTACTCCAATCTTATTTTAGTATAGTGAGTCCTTGCTGCTGTATTTGTAGTCCTTGAGTTTATTAAATATCATGCTACTATGTTCATTTGCTCTGAGCCTTTCATACTCCATTTGTTTTGCTTATTTGTTTAACTACAACCAAATATATTTTTTGATTATTAGTAGAGTTTAAGATCTTATGTAGTTAACCTCTTTTCTTTCTCAATTTTTCATAATTTCTTTTGAGTTTCTTTACTTTTTATTCCTCAGTATAATTTTTTATAATTTTTCCCCTTAGTTTTATAGTATTCCTTTGCAAATTTGATTGCAATTGCATAGAATTATTTTTAATCATTTTCTTTCTTTTGGATCCTAAAAACTCTCCCTCACTTGCAAATGAAAATGATGATTATTTTGTTTCTTCTTTGTGCGTATTCCCTTAATTTCTTTATATTCTTATTTTGTACTAGCCAGGATTTCTAGAATTCAATCAAATAACAGTAGTGACAATGGATAACTGTGCTTTACCCCAGATAGCACTAAAAGAGTCTCTAGCATTTTTCCATTACAGATAATTCCAATGCTTGATTTTGAATAGATTTTTTTACTTTATTAAAAATAAAATTGATAATATTAATGTATAAGTTAAATGGTCTGATCCTACTTTTCCTTCACTCCTCTTTTTACCTATTGGATCTTACATTTTTAACTTTCCTTTAAACTTTTCTTTTAATTCAACTTTTATAGTATACTCTATGAAGCTGAAATTTTCCTTGTAACTATTCCATTCTTAACTTTTCTTTTCCTTTTAAGCCCCTTTCTCCTCTCCATGTCTCTGACTATCACTCTGTTGAATTTTATGTATTTTAGCACTGAATTCTCTCTCTCTCTCTCTCTCTCTCTCTCTCTCTCTCTCTCTCTCTTTCTCTCTATCTCTCTCTGTCTCTCTCTCCCCTGGAACATAACAGATACCAAATAAAATGAGCATTCAGTATGTGTTGTAGAACAGAAAGAAGGAACAGTGAATCTTTATACTGTAAATCTTGCTTTTTAAAAATATATGATAAAATTGAAATGTATCTTTAAAATTATTTGGCTTGTTTGTGATTCTTTCTTGCCTTATTTCAGTTCTCTTCTCTCTTTTTTTAGAACACCATTCCTATTCTCCTCCCCACTCCATTCCCACCAATGGAAAAGAAATGTAAAACCCCATAATGTATGTGCATAGATGAGCAAAATAAATTCTCACTTAGCTGAGAGGTATGTTTCATTCAGCATCTTGAGTCAATCACCTCTCTGTCAGAGATGGATAGCATACTTTATCACTGGTATTCAAATTTCTTAAGACTTTCAAAGTTATTTTTTTCTTTTACGTTGTTGCTGCTGTTGTAGGAATTGATATCTTCATTCTCTTTACTTGGTTCTGAATCAGTTCATAAATTTCTTTTCAGACTTCTCCAAAATTTCCCCTTTCATCATTTCTTACCATACAAAATATTCCATTACATTCATATACCATAACTTGCTCAGTCATTTCTCAACTGATGAGTGCTACCTTAGGTCTGTGTTCACAAAATGTTTAAATGTTTTTGCTGCTTTAAATGTTTTTGTACATGTGATTCTCTTTTTTCATGTCTCTGTTGCATAGACCTAGTAGTGGTATCACTGTGTCAAAAGTTTAGTTTAGTGACAGTTTCATGATTTTTTGGTCATAGTTTGAAATTGCTTTCATAACAGTTGAAACAATGCACAGCTCCACTAATATTGCATGAGTGTACCTGCTTTCCTATAGCCTCTCCAACATTTGTCATTTTAATTTTCTTCTCATCTTGGCCAATTCCACAGATAGAAAGTAGAAACTCAGAATTACTTAAATTTGTATTTCTCTAATATTTACTGATTGGGAAACTATGTATAGATATAGATACACACACCCACACATCACACGTATATACATATGTTGTTAACTTGGACTTCTTTCTTTGAGGACTGTCTATCCATATCCTTTAATCATTTGTCAATTGGGTGATAGTTCTTATTCTGATGGATCTCAGTCAGTTCCTTATGTATCTTGGTATAAAACATTTAAAAGAGAAAATTTTTTGAAGGTTTTCCCAGTCAAATTTCTCCTTTTAAAAATTTAACTGCATTGGTTTTGTTTGGGTAAAAATTTTTAATTTTATGCAATCAAAATTGTTATTCTAGTGACTAAGAGGGCATGAGAACTCAAGGGTATTGAATCCCAGCCTCAGTGCTGTCACATTGAACATTAAATTTCAGTGAAAATGGGAGGTGGGGGGAGTGCCTGACTTATAAACCTGGAAACCCCAATTTGCAATTTTCTACCTAGGGGAAAAACTTTTTCCCATAGCATCTCACCTCATAACTCAGAACCCTACACTGTTAGAACTGAGAGTGACTTTAGTTATCATTTCCTCTGAATCCCTCATTTCATGGAGGAGTAAGTTGGAGCTGAGACACATGGAGTGATTTAGCTCAGGTCAGAGAAGAAGTTGGTAGCAGAGACAAGACTATCACCTAGGTCCACCCTTTCCCAGTTCAGTGCTCTGTGGAGCCCAAATCAACATAGCGAGACCAGCTACCTAGCACAGATCCAAAAGGAGGCTATAGCTATTTTTGTTTACAAACCTTGCTATTAGTTTATATATGAAATAACAAAATATGAATGTTTATGGCAGGCATATTTACTCCTACTCTTGTGGATCAGATGCAAACTGTGGGAGTTTGGCCCGGCTTGTGCTGCCAGCATTTTCTACCAGTGCTTTGGAAATACATCAATTTCCCAAACATAAATGTAACTGAAAATGTACTGTATGTTTTCATCGACCAGCTGTCATCTAGTATACATCACTTTCTGTTACACTGGAGATCTTGTTTCTCCCCTTCGCATGCTCTGCCACTGAAGCCTCACACAGCCTATTTGGAGAATAGGCTTGATTCTCCAAATGTCTCTCACTTCTCACTTTTTTTTCTCTCCCTCTTCTCTCCCTCTCATATGTTTCACTCCACTCTCTCATATTCTCTCTCTCTAAAACTCTCACTTCTTTTCTGTGTCTTTCCATAACTCTCTATCTGTTTCTTTTTCTCTCCCACTCCTTCACCCCCTAACTTTCTACAATGGCTATGCAATGACTTTCTAAGGAGGCACTTGGCAGAAGGCCTGGATTCAAGTCTTGGCTTAACAACTTACTATATACAAATCACATCAGATCTCTGAGGTTCATTTTCCTTATCTATAAAATGGATTAATTCTTAGATTGTCTGCCTCACAGGGCTATTGGGGGGCGAAATGAGACATGAGTACTTCCAATAATTTGAAGATCTCTAATTTTGTCTTCACTCCTTCCACTAGTGCACATTAGTGCCTCTCTGTAATATAGTAGACAGTTTTTGAAAGTGGCTATAGAACTCACCATCCTCTTCCCAGCTTAGTAATGAGCTCTTAGACTGGCTTATCCTCCTTGGACAATAGTTAATGATTTCCCTCCATATTGGTGCTTGAATAAAGCCTTTTCAGCTAGAGAGAAGCTACCAAAGTTTGTGCTTTATTCTCATAGTCTTGGAGAATGTAAAGCCACCTCTTTGTTACAATGAGGTATAGGAATAGAGCTTTAATGATGTAAAGTACTATACATATGTGAGATAGTTGTGTATTTGATCCAATCCAGATGGCTTGAGTTTGGTAGCTTAGGTCACTGAAATTCTCATTTCTTTTTTTTTTTTTTTGGTGGGAGGGCAGTCCAAACTGATTTTGGCCTTCTTCCCCACCCCCACCCCCTAAAGCACATATCAGTAGTTTGTACTTTACTTTCTGTTATGTATTTATGATTTTTGGTTTGCTAGTCTCTCCAACTCCTCAAGGAAAAAGGCTGTATCTTATTCAAGAAAAATTTGCAATGATCTCACCTTTTAAAAAATTTATATCAATCCAATCTAATAAATCCAATCCAATTAACATGTATTAAGTGCCTACTATGTGTGGAGCAGTGTGATAAGCACTGGGGATACAATTAATAAAAAGAAAGACAATTCATGCCCTCAAGGAGTGAATAGGGAGAGACAACACATAAAAGGAGGAAAGAAAGCAGGTGGGGATGGGGCAACAGATGGTACCTGGCTCAGGGGCCATGGAGCTGAAAAAAAACCAAAACAAAACAGGCAGGACAGGAAATGTAGAGTAAGCCCAAAAGTCCAGTCCTCTACAAAGCGAGAAATATCATGAAAAAATAGGGAATATGGCACTTGACATATTTAATTCACAGAGTTTTTATGTGGAAAATGTTTGGTAAAACTCATGGAGATAGAGAAAGAAGAAGGAAACAAGAAATAACGAAAAAAATTCGTTAAGCACTTACTATGTGCCCAGCACTGTGTTAAGTGCTGAGGACACAATCACAAAAAAAAAGTAGTCTCTCCTCTCCAGAAGTTTACATTCTAATAGAAGGACTTAATTCATATGAGGAGGGAGGACAGATACTCTGATGCAGAATGTAACAGAGATGGTAAGTGAGGCTATTGCTGGACTAGATTGATGTCCTTCTTCCAGGATTAATGGCAGAGGTGATTTGATTACTGTTCCAGAATTGGAGGGGTTGGAGAGAAATCTCTGGTGGCAAGCTTGCCAGCTATTGAGAAGAGGGCCAAGCAGTGGGCAGTGATGCAGAGCACGGCTGGAGTCGACCTGAAAACATGGGTTAGGTGAAGCAGCTGCCTGTGGGGACAGCAGGGTCACAGGGCGTGAGTTTCACAGTTCGTGGTTTCCAGCCAGTCACTGTTGGGAAGACGAATTTTACTACTATTATTAACATTATGAATTATAACAACAGTGATGTTGATGACAACAGAAATGATAAATTAGAATTAGATGGTTTACATGACTCGAGTTGGTCAGTCAGTCAATAAGCATTTATTAGGTGCCTACTCTGTGCCCGGACTGTATTAAACACTGGGCACATGAAGAAAAGCCAAAGCCAGTCATTGTTCTTGGGGAGCTCACAATCTAAGAGGTGGGAGCAACATCGTGCAAACAACTACGCGCCAACAATCTATATGTAGGATAAGTGTGAAGTAATTGACAGAATTAAGCACTAGAAATAAGAGGGATATTAGAAAGGCTTCCCGTAGAAGGTTGAATTTTAGCTGGGATCTGAAGGAAGCCAGGGAAGCCAAAAGGCAGAGATGAGGAGGGAGACCATCGCAGGTATGGGAGACAGCCAATGAAAACGCCCAGAGAGTATTGTCTTATAGATTCCTGTCAGACAAATGGAATTCTTTTAAAATCTTTGTCCTTTCCCAAATTCACTTCAGAAGGAGAGATAAACATTCAGATTCCAAGCTTATGTGAGTGGCAAAGCAATGGAAATCTCTTAGACACATGACGGAAGACTCTGGTTTAGTTAGAGTAATTTTTAAGGACCTAAAAAAATGGCACCTACATGGTATGGTGGATAGAGTGCTGGGCCTGGAGTCAGGAAGAACCGAGTTAAAATATGGCCTCAGAGACTTATTAACTGTATGACTCTGGGCAAGTCACTTAATCCTGTTTGCCTCATATTCTTCATCTGCAAAGTAAGCTAGATGAGGAAATGACATACCACTACACTTTCTTTGATAAGAAAAACCCCCAAAATGGGGTCACGAAGAGTTGGACACAACTGAAATGACTGAACAACATCGACAAAAATGAATTTGAGTATTTATAAAGGACAATTGGACCATGTTAGTAGAGCTCTGTCTTGTCTCACCTTTGACATTCATCTGTGCTCATTCTGAGAGTCTGTCAAAAAATCAGAGTGCTTGCTTCGTGCATATGATTGAGTTTGGTGCATGGGAGCTAGGAAGCATCCTAGAAAAGAGAAGTGTCACTGTTCCTGAGTGGCTGTGATTAGGAATGTAAAGAGTTCTAGAGTTAGCATTTGTGGAAGACCAAGTTGTGTTCATATCCTGCCTCTGACATTTGCTAGTGATTGTGGACAAGATCCTTAACCTTTCTGGGACTCAGTTTACTCCTTTTTAATATGGAAATGAGAGCACCTTGTAGTACCTACCTCACAGAATTGTAAAGCTCAAATGACAAGATTCAGATAAATCACTTCATAAACCTCAAATATTTGTAAATGTCAATTCTTATTCTTCTCTGGTCTTCAGTTTCTTCTTCAATGAAATGAAAGGATTCAACTAGATAATTTCTACGATCCCTTCTACCTCTGATAGATAGCTCCCTTGATTCAAATATCATCCCTGCTTTCAAGAAGCTTATGCTCTAACGAAGAAAACAGAAGGCATATAAACTCACAGATACACGTGCTTAGCTACAGATAAGTTCTCGCTAGGGCTTGTGTTAATTTCCACAGTGTATATATAATACTAATAGAGCTAATGGTTTATATGTAAGTAATGGTTAATAACTGCGTAATGTCTGTCATTAGTTTGCTTTGCTGGATAATGTAAAATGAAAGCAGAATGTAAAGGAATTCATTACTTCTCCAGTTTATTGAATAGCTCAATTTAAAGGTCAGTCTTGAAAGACAAAAACCAGAACATTGAAGGGTCATTTACAGCTTACTTGGTGTTCTTTAGTAAATTAGTCAAACATCTTAGCATCCTGCTATTTAGAGGGGAAGGTACTTCAACATGCACCTAGCCAACCCCATTCACTTTGCAGAGGAGGAAGTATGGGCCCAGAGGGACTAAGTGAAATTCCTATCTAGTCCCTTCCACTCTGTTCTTTCTTCCCTCAACCTGGAAAATTCCCTAATCACCACCTGCAGGTAGGTTACTGGGTCTGGGAGGCAGGAAGATCTGAGTTGAAATGGACATTGGACACTAATTGTGTGATCTTTGGCAAGTTGCTCAACGTCTGCTTGCCTCGATTTTTTCAATTGTAAATTGGAGATGATAACAGCAACTGTCTCCCAGGGTTGTTCCCAAGATCAAATGAAATAACCCTAAATTCACAGTGCTTGGAACATAGTAAGCACTTAATAAATGCTTTTCCCCCTCTCCCCCTGCCTGGACGATTGACATAGTTTTCTTAGGGGCAAGCATAAGGTTTGTACAGGTTAGTTCAGGTTCTATTTTAGAATGAAATGAGGCACTTATAAGTCACTGAACAATTAATCAAAGATGGTTTCCTTAGCCCTATCATAGCAAGAATAGGCAACAATAATACTTTAGTGCTTATTTTTTGTAACATAATTGTTCAGTATGACAGGATCCAATCTTGGTCTTCAGACATTCCAGGATCTTGGTCTTCAGACATTCTCCAAGTCAGAAGACCTGGGACCTCAATATGGGTGAAACTTATTATGCCCCCAGGTGACCAGGAAGTCACTTCAACACAACCAGAAACTATATCACAGGAAGGTAGAATATTGAGCCTTGTCCCATCTAGGGGCCAGTCAGGTCGTGGCTTTGTTACATTTTTCTAACCCAGAAGAAAGAAATGGAAGAAGCCTGTTCTTCACCACAGGTTCCACCCAGCTATTCCCACCTCCCCTACTTTCTCTTTCCAATACAATGCTTCCTATATTCTTAGAAACCTTACATTGCTTCCTGCTGTCTATCAAATGAAATCTGAACTACTTTGTCCAGCATTCAAAGTCTTCAAAAAATCTTCCAAAAAATCATACTTTTCTGACATTTTAATATATTACTGACTTTAACAACTCATTATTCCCTGACTCTGAGACTTAACTCTATGCCTATGGGCAAGTCACTCAAAAATTTTGACCTTCAATTTCCTCATCTGAATTGTGCAGATGATAAAAATTACACAATCTACTTCCCATGGTTTTTGTGAGGAAAATGCCTTGAAAACCTTAGTGTGCTATAAAAAGGCTATTAGGTGGCACACGGATAACTAAGTGGTGCAATGGACATGGAATCGATAAGACCTGAGTTCAAATCTAACCTCAGACACTTAGTAGCTGTAAGACCCTGGGCAAGTCACTCAATCTCTGTTTGCCTTAATCCACTGGAGAAAAAAAAATGGCAAATCACTAGAGTATTTGCCATGAATGCCATGCCATGGAAACCCCATAGAAATATGGTCCACAGGGTCATGAGCAGTCAGACACAACTGAATGATTGAACAACAGGTAGCACAGTCTTTATAGCGCTGGGTCTGCGGTCAGAAAGACCTAAGTTCAAATTAGGCCTTAGACATTTACTAGCTGTGCAACTTTGGGCAAGCCATTGAACCTCTGTTGGTCTCAGTTTCCTCAACTGTAAAGTGAGGATAGTAATCAGACTGACCTCTCAGGGTGTTTCAACAATCCGGCTAGCAGCTGCTGTTGGGGTGTAAGATCCACCAACAACCAGCACCCAGAAAGCTGCCAACACACTGCAAAAGCACAGGCTCTTTTGATCTGCTTTAGTAAGGAAAGCTACGTTAAGGGGTTGACAAGCTTACTTTAATTCAGCATACAAATATCATTCACTTAGTTCAGGGTTAAAAACCAGCACCCTGAACTTCGGGGCAAAATACAAACAAATTGCAAACATTGACAGACCAAATACAGATTCATAGTTACCAACATCTAGGTTCAGCCCGGGAGCTCATAAAGTAGGCTGGCCCAGAGTCACTTGCGCCACCACTGCTGTGGGTAAGAGCTCCAAAGATGAGAAAGCCAACCCCTGGTTTTATATCTTTTTCACGGTCAGGGGTGAGTCACACATGCGACTCACCCACTTGACCTAGAATCATCACAAAGACGGGACTTAAACCCATGTGATCTAAAAGCCTCTGCTGTCCCAGACATGTCACTCAAACTCATGTGTAAACTAGGCCCTCCCCTGAGTTAGGCCCACCTTGGGCGCCACCTTAGTTACCAATCCACACCCACATAGGTTTTACACCTAATAGGGGTTTGAGCCTAGGGCTTAGCACCTAGTAAGGCTCAATGAAATACACTGAACTACTCAAAGGAAACGAAAGCCATACTCTTCAAGGACATTTGGTTGAACTAAGTGCTAAGAGCCCATTTTGCTTACCAACACACAGGGTTGTCAGGAGGATTAAATGAGATCATATTTGTAAAGCATTCAACACAGTGCCTGGCACACAGTACGTGCTCTTATAAATGTTTATTCCCTTCCCTTCACTACCCTTCCCCCTATATAAATGGGATGAGTTATTACCATTTTTCTTTGGTCTTGACAATTGATTTCATCATTTAGGGGACTCCCAAAGAGGAAACTCCCTCTACCAATGCCGATCTGCAACTGATTTGGACTCATTACCTGTTTCTGATTTATCTTGTGTGTAGTTTGTGGGTTCATAGTTGCTCACATGTGTTTTCCCACATGAGATGGTGAGCTTCTCAAGGGCAAGGACTATTTTTTGCCTTTCTTTATATCTTAGCACTTAGCACTGGGTCTAGTACTTAGTAGGTACTTAATTATTGTTTACTGAATGATTGTGATTCATAGTCTATGAAAGTTGCCTGGGGCATCCAGAGATAAAGTGACTTCCTCAAGGTTCCACAGTGTATATGTCAGAAGAGGGATTGGAAGTCAGATTTTCCTGATTATGAAACCAGCCTTTTATGCATGAACCACGCTTCTCATTATTATCATTATTAACAGTATCAGTATTCCCTATACACATCAGGCGCTTTCACCATCCAGGCCATTGCATTGGGCAGCTGTTACTGTCCTGTTCTGCCATGGGGCACTTCTCAGGATACTGTGTCTCCTGTTAGATGAATCAATCCTTTTGTCTACTGGGCTTACTTTTTAATGGGGAATTGCAGTATTTTTCCATATTCAACCACTGGCTATTCTGAAAGTAGGGGTCTGTGCTCTCTTCAGATGGTGGCCTACAAAACCTCTTTCAGCTGGGATGAAGACCCTTTGCTTAAGATTGTTGAAAGCTTTTCCTCTTTGATTCTTTCAGAATCTTAGCTCTCTGTAGGAGACGGGAGAAGTTTTGCTTCTCCATTTCAATAAATTCTCCCTAGTGAAAAGCCCCTTCTTTCTATAAACCACCTTCATATTCCCTTTGGGTGATCAATACTTTGTTACTTCCCATACTCCTTAGGGAATCCTATATAGATGAATGATTAGAAACAGCTATTTGAATGTAATCTAAGTCACAGAGTCAGGTTCATCATCTTTATATACAATTAAAGTATTCAAGCCTTCTACCTTTCTAGAGAGGGCAAAGTCTATTTTACATCTGAAGGTTTTCCCTTTTACCTTTCTAAGTCCCTGTCTCGTAGCCTCTGCAGACCTTTGAAATTTGCTGAAGTCTTACTTTGGGCACTTTCCTTAAATTGAGTCAGAAGTGAAATGCAAGGCCATCTAGTCCAACCAGTACTTGAACAAGAAACCCTAAATAATCACCCCAAACAGTAGGCACTTAGTGTTTGTTTAAAGACTTCCTCCAAAGAACTTTTCCTTTCAAAGTCATTCCATTCTACTTTTGAATAGCTTTGGTTTGTAGAAATCTTTCCCTTCCATCCCTTCTAAATCACTCTTCCTGTAACTTCTGTATTTTTTGTAGTTCTGATTCATGGTGTCAAGATGAACAACACGAATGCTTTTTCCCATTGACCACTCTTCGAATCTGTAAAGATAGTTAACATGACTCATGTCTTCTCTTGTCTAAGGCAAACAACCCAAAGTCCTACAGCTGATCACCGAATGTCATTGACTGACTGAACATTCTCATTATTTTGGTTCACCTTTCTCTGGATTCGCTCCAGCTTGTCAATCTCTTTCAAATGTGGTGCCCAGAACTGAACACAATTATCTAGATGTGATCTATCCGGGGCAAAGTAAAACAGAATTAGCACCCTTCTTGTTCTTGGACATTATGCCTCTCCAAATACTGCCTCAGATCCCATTAAGTTTTATAGCTGTTTTGTTAGACCATTCATCTTGAACTTGTAATCAACCAAAACACCCAGATAATTTGCTCACACACAGTTGCTTAGCTTTTCCTTCTTCCTCCATGCTGGAGGAACTATACGTTTGTATAGTTGGTTTTTTGGAACCCAAGTAAAGGATTTTACAATTGTGCATATTAAATTCTATCTTGTTAGATTCACTCCATCAATATAACCTCTCAAGGACCTTTTAGCTGCTGACTATGTCACAGAATGTGTTATTCATTCCAGATTCACATTATTTAGAAAGTTGATAAATATTCCATACCAATTTTCACGATGTGCCTTAATCCATGTAACTAATAAAAATATTAAATTGAACAGAATCCATTAAACTGTGAACTCCTTGAAATCAAGGATTTTTTTTAATCTATACAACTTAGCATGGTGCCTTGCCCATAGAAGGTGCTTATTAAATGGTTGTCGACTTGACTTGAACTTGGCACGCTCATATGTAGACTTTCCATTCAACATGAAATATACCCATCAAATCAGTAATCTTGATTCTATTATTAAATTAATTTTCAAAAGACCTAACTGTACTACCACCTAGCTAATATCTTTCTCTATCTTTTCAATGAAGATGACATGAAAGACATCAAATGTTTTACTGAATGAAGAATACTATGTTTGTGGCTGCATCTTGATCTACCAGTCCAGTTACCTTATTAAAAATGGAAATGAGTTTAGTCTGGAATGATATGTTCTAATCAATGACATGATAACTCTTAGTAAGCACTACTCTTTCTGAATGATCACAGATCATCACTCTGATAATAGAAGCTGATATTTAGCTAGGAATGAAAGTCGAGTTCATAGAACAGAATTTGAGGAGTTTTTCTTCTTTGATTTTTTGGAAAATTAGCATAGGCAAATTTACAAGTTCTCCTAAGATAGAAGAGAAGTGAGACATTTTGAAAGAGCCCGGCTTGTCCTATTATCCCCTCAACTCTGAATGAATAGAATGAAATGTTCCCAGAAAATTATGCATATGGGCTTATATATAGTATATGCATATGTATGTGTTGATACATTATAAATATGTATATGCATATATATACGTATATGTATGGATATATGTATATGTATATGCATGTATGTATATATATGTACATATAAATAAAAGCCCATATATATGTATAAGAACTATCCAGAGTAACTTAAAGGAGAGTAGTCTCAAGATAAGGAAAAGGAAAAAAAGCAAGGAAGTGCACAAGGAACACAAAACAAAGAAAATTTTTTTAAAAAATCTCAAATATGGTGAACAAAAATTACGGATTAAATATTCCCTGGAAAAGTAATCAAAAGAAAAAAAGTTCCTTAAAAATTTCCAAGAAACGAAACTAAATCTTAAAAAAATACTCTAAATTAGAAAAATAAATACTCGAAAATATGAAGGAAGACCTACTCTTTTAAAAGAAAGATCTAGTGTCTATAATGAGGAATTGCTCAATAAAAAACAGAGCAAATTTAATTTTTAGCAATATTTAATGACATGGAGAAAGTTATGAAAATTTCAATATGGAAATAAAATTAATGGGAACTAATATTTTTGAGAATAGAAGGCAAACTTATATAGAGACAGTAGAAGATGTTATGAAATGAACAACTAGGAAGGGTTTATATACAGATTTAGAAGAATGAACTCAGAGAGGTAATCTAGGAGTCACTAAAAATAGGAAGTTTAAACACTCGAATTTTAGAACATTGTGATTAAGATGGAAAGGAGTATGAAGAAGAAAAATGTCAAAAAAAGTTCTACAAAAATTAGATTATATATGCATATCTATGTATGTCTGTAGATAGATTACTAAGCAGATTTTGGGGGTGGGATTTAATTTTACTTTTTATTCAAATATTCATGATACACTTGTGAAATTGATCATGGTATGAACTATAAAGAACTTACAGATAAATAAACTGCAGAAAAAGAAG
The DNA here is from genome assembly GCF_011100635.1 of Trichosurus vulpecula. Lineage (NCBI taxonomy): Eukaryota > Metazoa > Chordata > Mammalia > Diprotodontia > Phalangeridae > Trichosurus > Trichosurus vulpecula. The sequence continues at coordinate 10,344,953 of NC_050575.1, read as the reverse complement.
TCATTTTATAGAGGCTGTTAATAGACCAGGATGCAATTAATTAGTAATCAATAAAGGAAATAAGATCAAATGATTCAGACTTGAGTGGTAGGGAAAAAAGGTGATTTATTTAAGAATGATTGGATCAAATATTGAATTATACAAAAAATACCTTCCTAAGAGATAGCATATTACAATCGGAATGATCAATAGATTTTGAGTCAGAGGATTTGGGTTCAAATCTTACTTCTAGAAGTATCCTCATATCAATTAAATGTATCCTTGGATAAGTTAAATTACCTCTTTAGACCTCAATTTTCTCATCTGTAAAATGTAGAGGTTGGACAAAAAAGTTTCTTATATCCATTTCTTCTTTATAACCATCACCTCTGGGGGCTTCATTTTCCTTATTTGTATGATGATATGTTTAGACTTGATACAATGTAAGGTCCTTTCCATTTCTAAATCTTTGATCCTATTTCCCTGTTTCCTGGGCATCCACATCAATCTCTTTATAGAACTTTTACTTTTCATCCTCAGTGGTAGCATTTGTGTTTGAGCAATTAGAAATTCATTCCTGAGATCTTTGCAATCCTTTTGGGGGCATATTCCATGCCAGAATCTTGTGAGGTGTTGAGTGAAAGCACTTGTACACCCATATCACAGACGAAGCTCAGACAGTAAAAGTGACTTGTTTAAAGTTTCCACACATTAAGTGTCAGAGGCAGGACTCGAGCCAAGGCCTCAATACAAATCCAGGGAAAGCCAGCTCAGCAGCATGACAGATGAGAAGAGTCACAGGGAAATCTGAGTGATAATAGTGCACCAGCAAAGCAGCACTTCCCCTGTTGGACTAGGTCACTATCTCCCACCATGAAACTTTAGCTTTTAGCTGGGAAAGGGATTGGATTCCGAACTATGGAAGCCTGTCCTCTACAGGAGGTTTCAGGTTCTTTTTCTTATGTCTCTGGTTCTTTATTCCCTGACCCACTAATCTAGTGAAAAATCACTTAAGAAAGTTTAGTTTTTGCTCAAGTGAGGGTGATCAGAAATGGAATGATATTCAATGTGTACCAAGTAAAAAATGGCTCTTTGTTCTTCTGCACAAAAGAAACCCTTTAAGTATAATCATATGTGCACATTAACAAATCTTAAAACATGAAACAGTTACATCGTTAATTTCTATTTTTCTCCCAGGAGGTCAATACTTATTTCAATCATCAAGGTATGAAACATTTTGAATGTAACCCGGGGCTCAAGTACATTTGCATAGGGTACTCTTCATTGGTGAAGAATGATTATTGGATGCTCCATGCCCGTGTGAGGGGCAGAATTTGTGTCAGCCTGTAAGGATAGAGAAATTGTTCTTTTTGTTTCTAATTTTGAGAGAGAACAGTCAGTTTTTGACCTCTTATTTTTAGGGAAAAGTCCTTGGAAGATGAGAACTCTGGGAAGAAACCTTTCAAATGTAGAGGAGCCTGTTGATTTACATTTACCTCAGATCTTCAATGGTCCAAACAACTCCCTCAAGGTTCATATCTTCTGGCAAACCAGTCTATGGCTTGGGCTCGTGTCCCTGCTTTCTCTTATCTGAGAAAAAGAAAACACTGGTCAACTCTGACTGAGGGACCTAAGAGCTCCTTGAACTCTTGAACTTGAAGTCACGAGGTTGCCTCCAAGGCTGGAAATATCTAGCTTGAGATGGCTGTTGGGTCATCTATGCTCAGAGAGAACAACACAAGCAGAAGAACCCAGAGTTAGACACCCCTTGGAAGTATATTGCACAATATCGTGTGTGCATAATGACCATTACTACTATTACTCTCTCCCTTCCTCAAAGAAAATCCCAGAAAGAAAACTTCTGGAGTCCCCATAACTAACAGATGGAAACAGAGCAATAGATTCAAACTACTTTTAAAATGTCTAATAAATGGACCACTTTTCTTGGCTCAGTGGCCAATCATCTTTGATGCAACCCTTTTTCCTGCTGCCATCAGAGGGGACTGATAAATTGCTGTGTCATGTCAAAGTGCTTCCATGCTGAGCTCATGTGCTCTTGGAAGTGGTTAGAGAAGTTTATTTCAACTCCACTCATGTTCTTTTGGAGAATTTTTTAGCTAGAGCAGATTGGTGGCAATGTCTTAATTTTCCCTATTATCCTTTTGAATGATAATACTAGCTCACATTTATGTATGATTTTAAGGTACACAAAATGCTTTATTGACAGAACCACAGTAAAATAGGTAATAGATGAAAATGGAAAAATGGAATCTAAGAATGTAACTGACAGTCAGGTCTTGGGGTTAGGCAGGAATGGTATCTATCAAGATAGAGTATCTGGCTGGCGAGTCTTCAGAAGAAGAGCTATGTTCTGCTTGTTATTTGAGTAGCCCCATATGATTGCTATGTGCTGACCCTGCCTCAAGGTGACTGGTCCAGATCTTATAGAATTCTACAGATGTGCAAGATGGCATGATTCTATGAAGGACTTATCGACTAGCCTTATTTTGCAAAATCTCTAAACTATTTTTAAAAAATGAAAATCATTCTTACCAAAAATAAAATTGCTGTTTTGCCACAGATATGCCTCAAATGGTTCACTTAAATGATCTAATATCAATTTAGGACTTAATCTCGGCATTAGACTGGTGGCTATGAGGCAGATGGGTGGTATGTTGGATAGAGCATCCACCCTGAAGTCAGGAGGGCTTGAGTTCAAATCCAGCCTTGGACACTTAACACTTACTAGGTGTGTGACCATGGGCAAGTCAATTAATCCCAATCCCTCCCCACCCCCGAAAAAAATAAACTGGTGGCTATGCCCACAGAGTGAAGTAAAACATGCAATAAACTAGGAGTCAGGAGCCAGGTTTGAGTCTGGTTTCTAAGACTAGCTGAATGCATGACCAAGTTACTTTACCCCTTGGATGCTCAGTTGCCTGACCCATAAAATGCAGACGATAATTCCTTCTCTTTCTGCTTCCCAAAGCTATTATGGTAATCCAAAGAGTTAGTGTCTGGGTAAAGTACTACAGTAAAGTACTTCACAAATGTGAAGGTTGTTTTTTTTTTTCTTTTTTCAGACCATCTCCAATATGAATCTTCCTGAGATACACAATAGCTTCTTTCCCTAGGCACAGTAAGGATTTTTGAGCCAATTAACATCTACAATCTGGCTCCAGCCTACCTTTCTGGCATTATCTCACATTACTCCTCTTCTCGTGGCCTGCGTTCTAACTAAAGCAATTTCTGTGCCATTCACCAAGTACATCTTGTGCTTTCCCACCTTCATGCCTTTGTGCCCTTACCCTTCTCCGTCCCCTCCATCAGTTGGTCTTCTCTTTCTTCAAAGGCTCAGAGCAAAGGTCACCTTCTCTATGTAGACATCCTCTGATACCCCAGGTAGAAGTGACTTCTCATTCTGATCTCCTCTAGCTCTTTGCACTTTATGTAATAGAATTTAAAGCTAAATTGGACTTTAGAGATCATCTATACCACCAAACAAACACATTTCAATTTAAGCAACAATTTTGTACGTTCCATACACATGGCACTGTAACAACAACATGGCTAGCAGCTGCTGCTGAGGTGTAAGAACCACAACAACCAGCACACAGAAGGGCTGCTAACACAGGTTCTTTTGATCTGCTTTTCTAAGGAAAGCAACTGTAAGGGGTTAATAATCTCACTTTAACCACACATACATATATCATTCACTTAGTTCAGGGGGAAAAGCCAGCACCCTGAATTTCAGAGCAAATTCAAACAAATTACAAACATATATTATATAAACAGAGCAAATAAACACAAATCAACAGACAGGCCTCTTATCTGTCTGACCAAATCACAATAGTTAGCAAAGAAGAACCAATGGGTCTGGGTTAGCAAAGCTGGGGGCAGTTACAATGGCTTGCCCAGAGTCTCAACACTCCTCCCGTGAGTGAGCCCCAAAGGCAAAACACCAGCCTCTGAGTTTATGTACCCTGTTCAGGGTCAAAGGGCATCACAACATGTCACTCAAACACACGTGACCTAAAAGCTTCTGACATCACAAACATGCAACTAGGCTTTCTCTTGAGGTAAGCAGGTCATCAAAGACTCCTGATTTAATCAAAGAAACAAAGGCCAGACTCATCAAGGGCAGTTGATTACCTAAGTGATCCAAAAGAGAAAACAGTAAAAAGGTCCCACCTTAATTGCCAATGCCGGCGCTAATTCCTTCATTTTGTAGTTGAAGAAATTTAAACACACATAGGTTAAATTTTACAAAAAGGAAAACTGAGGCTTTTGTTTAGTAAATTAATCATGTCTGACTCTTCATGACCCCATTGGGAGTTTTCTTGGCAAAGATACAGAAATGGTATGTCATTTTCTTCTCCAGCTCATTTTACAGATGAGGAAGCAGGGAAACAGGGTTAAGTGATTTATCTAGGGTCAAAAAGCTAGGAAGTATCTGAGACGGAATTTGAACTCAGGTCCTTCTGACTAGGGCCATCATTCTATCCACTATGCCACCTAGTTGTCAAGGATTAGAAGGTTAAATGACTTCCCTCAAAGCCATCTACTAAGTGGTAGAATCAGAATTCAAAACCTTTATTGTTGTAAAAAGCAGAGTCAGGATTTCAACTCGGTCCTTTGACTACCAAAGCAGTGGGGTTTTTTTTATACAATGCTTCCTTTCATGCACCCAGATTTGTACTACAGATGTGTATATATGGCTTGGGCTCATATGACTCTCTTATTTTCGCTTCTATATTATATGGTTCTTGAAGGTAGGAACTTTTTGAGCTCGGCACCAAGCCTAGTGAGTGTGGTTATGTAGTCGGTGTTAATGCATATAATTATTGTAGTGTCTAAAATCAAGGTTTGTAGAGATAAACTGTTCTCTGCTTTTTAAAACTTGGTTATCTACCTTTCTATCTGATTAAGTATAAATGATGTAAAGTGCATAGCAAGGGGGGAGGAGCCTGGATTGGGATTCAATAGACCTGACGTTGGAGCCACATGTTGACACCAGCTGTGTGACTATGGTCTGGTTGATTCTCTCCAAGCCTTGAGCTCCTTGGGGCTATTAGGAGATGATCAATACTTCCCAAGTCTTAAAGTGCTGTATAAATGTGTGGTTCTTATCATTATTGAGTTTAGGAAATCTGGAAGCTAGGACAGAGCTGTAACTGTTGCTGCAAGAGTAGAAAGAGAAATCTATCATTGTCTCTGAAATGTTTCTTCTCTTGAGAGAAATCCCTTTATTCTATGGTGAGAGCAGTGTAGCGGAAAAAACAAAACCCAGATTAGAAGACTGCACTTTGAATCTAGGTCCTTTTATTTCTTATCTATGTGATGTTGGGCACAGAGCTTCACTTCCCTAGACCTCAGTTTCCTCATCTGTAAAATGAGGAATCAAACTAGATGATACCCAATGTCTAGCTCTGGCACTCAGTAACTGTGCTCTCTCTTGTGTGGGACAAGATAGAGGTTCATCTCTTAGGGGTCCATCCAATCCTAGGGTCCTCTCCTATGGAGTTTAAAATATAAGGAACATTCTTTGAACTTTACTTTGCTTATCTGGGAAATGGGGATAGTAACAGTTACGCTAACTCCCTCACAGAAAAGCCCTTCCTAAAGCACAAAGTGCTATGGAATTATGAGTCAACATTATTATTGTTATTTGAATTTAGATTTCTCATTTAATTTCCCCTGAGTGATTGAACATCCATCTCAGCAGGCTTTCTTGCTCATGTATAATGCATACCTTGACCATAACAAACCAATCATTCACAACTGACCCCTGAAATTAATTAGCGCCAGTCAGTGCTATCCATCATAAGGCATTCGGAAGGAGCTAGGGAGAAGAGGTTAATGTTGCCTCCTGCAAACAGGCAGACAGATTTGGGAGAAAAGGACAATCCGGTGAAGGATTTCCGAAGGACCCTGGTTACAGTGATAGACAGCTGACATTCCTCCCAGCCAGAAAAGATTTGGGACAAGAGTATGGTGTCATCAGGGGGTAGAGTCAAGGCATCACGAAAGCTGGAGCAAATACATAATGAGAAGGAAACTGCCAGTTTTTTTGGATACATATATATCTTGGACCCCTTAGGAGGTCTTGGCTTGGAAGACAACACACTACCTCTGAATGTGAATCTTGAAAACCTAGCAGGGGGCTCATCCAACTGGCACTGTGGCCATATGTGTTTAGGATTTCATGCACAATAATTAATTTCCATTCTGTAAAAATGAATAATTAATATAGCATCCCACGTCAAATGATACAAACAGAAGTTGACACATATTAAGAGACACACGCTGCTAAACAAACTTTTTAAACTGAGGCATTTTATTAACAAAGCAACATCCCCCCCCCAATAATCTCCCACAATGAGAATGCTACAAATTGAAAAGATTCCCAAAATAGTGTAGATAGCACCTGAAGAAGGCCATTGTGACAAGCAGTTCTACTCCATGCTTGTGTTTTGTTATTGACAATTGCTTCAAAAAGTATGTTCACAACAAGATTATGGGGAAAATAGTTCAAGTATTAATGCCTCCATTTTGCAGAAGGGGAAACTGAGGCTTGCTGAGGTAATATAGGACTGAAAGCTGAATGGGATCTAGTCAGGAATTAGGTGACATCACGAAGGCAGAAGTTGTTAACATGGGGTCCATGAACTGTCTATCTATCTATCTATCTATCTATCTATCTATCTCTATTTGTATGCATATATAAATACACACATATATGTACATATACACACATAATACATATACATATATCACTATATTTCAATGTTATTGGTTTCAATTTTAATCCTAGGTATTTTATACATTTGAAACCATTGTTTTGAGAAAGGGTCTACAGGTTTCATTACGCTACCAAAAGGGTCTGGGACATACAAAAAAAAGATAAAATGTTGATCTAGCCCAAATTCCTCATTTTACAGATGAGGAAATTAGGATTCAGAGAGGAAAGGAGATTTACCAAAGGTCATAAAGCTAGGAAAGAACAGGCAGAATTCAAATCCATTATCTTCTCACTTCAAGCCCAATGCCCTAGTGCCCCAGAGGAAAACCAATGACTCTCGGGACATCATTTTTCCAGATGCTTGATTTATTCTCCTAGGGGATCGCTTCTTTGATTTCTGTACTGGCTGTTCCCATGTCTGACCACAGTGTCAAAGCTTTGGTCATTGCTGGTTACTTGGTTTAAGGAAGGGCCTTTTTACTTACACCCTGTGCCATGACTGGTTGTCACTTTGGAACTTATAGCCTTCCCGTTTCCAAGCCAAAGAGCTATGGCGTTGTGGTCTGACATGGGAACAGAGAGTCTGGAAATCACGGAAGTAATTCAATAGGAGAATAAAGCAAAGACCTAGAGTGTTAATAGCTTGCTGGTAATTTGCTTTCCTTAGGGGGTTGGAAAAGAGCACTGAATTTGGAGGCAGAAGACCACCCTCCTTTATGAGGTTTGCCAAGCTTCCTAGCAAGGACTGACACACAGCTTACAGGAACACTGATCCCTGCCTGCCCATTTGTTCAGGGGAATTGCCATCAGCTCACAATCTTCTCCCACCTCCCAACCAGTGAGCTCCAAGTTTCAGGGAAACTGAAAAGCTCCTTTTTCATACAAAAAAAATTGAAAACTTAAGATGAAAGATTTTCTCTGCTGAGAGAATTTTTAAAGGTTGCTCTTTGGTGTCTTTTAAAGTATTCATGTCCAGTTTGATTTTTCTTGGAGTTTCAACTAGTATGAAGTGACCAGGTTTTTTTTTTCTAGGGGGCCCAAATCTAGGGAGTGGGCATGATTGTCTTCCTCTCTGTAGTGACCGTAGTCCACATGTCTTACCTTTTTTAATATTCTTTCCTGCACTCCTAGGTTGTATGACTGTTCGTGGGATACCACCCCCAGGGTCCCATTTCCCAAGGTCCAATTTCCTCTCTCCTACCCACCATGAGGCTGTGAACTTGGCTCTTTGGAGAAGGGTCTTCTTTCTGTATATCTGAAGTTCAATATTCTTCTATCCCATCATGGCTATACATTCCTCTTTGCCTGGCTCTCTCAATTGACTTTGTCTCAGGTGTAAGAATTCTTAGTTACAGCTCTGAAGCTTCTTTGTCTTTATATTCTTTGACACTACCTGGTGAGACAAACTAAGTGAACACAGGTCTGTGTCTTAACATTATTAGCTACTTTATACAGGCTTGGGCATAACTACATATACTATACATAGGGAGACACATTTACAGTCACTATTACTATGTATACATATTTCGTGTCTGTATTATACATTGATACAGACATATAGTCACAGCTCTGAGAAAGCTGTATACATAATTGATTCTGTTTTATATTTCTGACCATGTTACACCTTTTCCCCATTCAAAAAATTCCAGTGATTTCCTATCAAGTTTTACCATCAAATATAAAATCCTCTGTTTGACTTTTAAAACTCTTCATAAACTGGCCCCTGCCTGCCTTTGTGATTACTCCTTATTCCTCTACATTTAATCTGTGATTCTGTGACACAGCTCTGCCTCAGACAAGACACTCCCACCCTTGACTCTTTGCATTTTTAGTGCTTGTCCCACATGCCTGGAATTTTCTCCCTCCTCTCTCTATCTCTTGGCTTCTTAGAAATAGTCTTTGATAAATCCTACCTTCTGCAAGAAGGCTTTCCTGATCCCCGTTAATGATGTTAGCACTTTCCCTCTGAGATTTTCTCCAATGTATCCTCTCTATATTGTGTTTATACATAGTTGTTTACATGTTGTCTTCCCCACTAAACTCTGAGCTCCTTGAGACCAGGGATTGTTTCTGTCTTTATTTATATACCTAGTGCTTAACAGTTCTGGGCACATAATAAACATTTACTAGCTAGTTACTGACTTGACTTTCTTCATGATATTCTGTGAGGAAAATGGTTGAAGTGTTATTTTTATTTTACATATGAAGAAACTGAGGCTCTTTCAGGGAGATTAAACTACACATCCAAGATCACCCAGGAAGTGGTAGCCTAAGAGCTCAAAAACAGTTTCAAAGCCAGTGTTCTTTCCACTACAACACTGATCTCCATTGCTTTTTTCTCCCTTAGCTACAACAGAAGTGTCATCTTGTAAGGTAAGTTTTCCCACCCAGCTAAAAATTTGTAGGGTTTCAGCACTGCACAGCGGATACAGCACTGAACTTGGAGTCAGGAAGACCTGAGTTCAAATTTGTACTTAGGTCCTTACTCACTGTATGACCTTGGACAAGTCATTTAATCTCCAACTACTTTAATTTCATTTGCAAAATGGAGAGAACCATAGTGCATATCTCTTGAGGTTATGAGGTAAACTGAGATATTTGTGCAGTAAATTTTGTAAAAATGTTGGGAAGTGAAATTTTAAAAAAATCATCATTGTTAATCTCAGGGTTGTAGAGTCCAAAGATGATTTTTTTTTTTTTGCAAAGGGACTACTTCTTTCATTTACATATTCACATAATTGCATTTTATTTCCCAAGGATGATTTAATTTATTGTGATGGCGATTTGCCTGATTATAATGGGGAAGACCAAAGGAAAACAGTGAGTAGGCTGTCCATATCAACTTTCTCCTGCAGCTGCATAAGATTACAAGATATAGGCTACTAGAATAAGACTATAGAACATAGGCTGCAGGTTATATAATGTAGCCTGTAAGACTATAGAAGCTAAGATTATAGAATGGAGGCAAATTTTTAAAACTGCCATCTATAGAAGTAGGATAATGTAGTGGAAAGAACATTAAAGTTGTAGTAAAAAAAGACATTTACTGGATGTGAGGCTTTAGGCAGGTCACTTAACCTTTTGGTGCCTTGATGTCCCCATCTGCAAAAAAAAATAGAATACTTGTTCCACTTTAGGGTGATGGGCTGAGAGCTCCTTATTGTCTCTACAATAAAATGCATTCTCTTCAATTTGGTATTTAATGCCCTGCACATTCTAGCTCTACCTTGCTTTTCTCAGTGACTTTCACATTAATTCCTGTCATGGAATTAATTCTCTTCCAGCCAAACTGAACTATTGCTTATTCCCCTTCACAATGTTCCATCTTCCACATCTGTATATTTGCCTGGACTACTGTCCCTCCTCAAGTCTGCCTCGTGGCCTCCCCATTTCCCTTAGTTCAAGCTTCCCCAGTTACTGATCTTACTCCACCAGAAATACATTTTAATTTATGATGACAGGATCATAGATTTGGAGCTATATGGGCCATCGGGGGCCATCGGAGGCCATCTATTCTACGTCTTCTTATCTTTCAGATGAGGAAAGGAAGGCTTCAGTGACTTACCCAAAGTCACACATGTAAAAATACTGGATAGAGGTGAGATTTGAAAGTAGGACCTCAGATTTCAAATCTAGTGTTCTCTCTCTCCTTCCACCCAGTATTATTCTACCTCTCTGCACTGCATATATTTGGTATTTACTTATTTGTGTATGTGTTGTTCCTCCTCCCTCTTCCCCTAGTGTTTACTCCTCCCTCCACCCCCATTGACTATAAGGGCAGGGACTATTTTTGATTTGTCTTTGTAGCTCTGTTGACCAGTATAGTTTCTGCCTTTATTTTCCTACCCAGACAAAATTTCCTTAATTTAAGGAACTCCCTGGGAAGGAAAATCATCTTACCCATGCAGATCAACTGTTTTGCAAATTATCTTCTTAGAGGGATCCTGAGAGACTAAGTGCATTCACTGGTTTTACACAGCAATATATGCATGTCAGAGGCAGAGCCTGATCCTGTCTCTTTGTGATTCCCACACCAACCTCTATCCACTGTCTTACACTGCCTTGCATGTTTGTGTATGTCTGGAGCACAGTAGGTGATTAATCAATGGTTATTGAATAATGAAATAAACAAATGAGAAAATACAGGGAAGATGCAATAAAAATAGGAGCTTGTATCTTACTTGAAAGACTCCTGGAATTTGAATTACGAGACCTGAATTCAAGTCCCGCTGCTTTTTACATATTTGACTACAAGGATTATTTATGGGTTCACATAAATATTCTTGACTTTGGTGAATTTATTGGTAATTATCAGCTAAACACATGTTCTTCAAATTCCTTCCTTCCTCTTCTTCCCTCCCTTCCTCCTTCTCTCTCTCTTCCTTCTTTCCTCTTCCTTCACTTCTTTACTTCCTCCTTTCTTTCTGTCCTTCATCCCTCCCTTCTTTCTTTGATTCCTCTCTCCTTTCCTTTCTTTGTTCCTTCCTTCTTCCATTCTTTCCTTTCTCCCTTCTTTCCTTCCTCTCTCCTTTATTTCCTTTCTTCATTCCTCCCTTCTTTCCTTGTGTCCTCCTTCCCGCCCTTCCTTCCTCCCCATCCTTCCCCACTTCCTCCCTCCCTGCTTCTCTTCCTCCCTTTCTTCCTTCCTCCCTCCCTTCCTTTCTCCCTCCCTTCTTTCCTCCCTCCCTGCCTCTCTTCCTTCCTTCCCTCTCTCCCTGCCTTTTTCCCTCCTTCCTACTTTCCTCCCTCCCTAACTTTTCCTTCCCTTCACTTCCCTCTTTCTTTCCTTCTTTCCTTCTTTTCTTCCTCCATCCCTTGTTTCCCTTTTCTCTTTCTCCCTTCCTCCTTACCCTCTTCCTCTTTCCCTCTCTCCTTCCCTCCCTCCCTCCATCCCTACCTTCCTTCTTTCCTTCCTTCCTTCCTTCTTTCTGTCCTTCCTTCTTTCAGTACTTTTTCAAAAAAGGAAACCACATGTCTCTAGAATTGAGACAATGTATATTGGTCCCAGTGATTTTAGTAGAAAGGAAAGACAATATGGAAGGTATTTAAGCAATCCCACCCCATGACCCACAGCCATATTACTTTTCACAAAGATTCACAGCTCCCACTCAACAGCTTTCCTTCATTAAAGATCCATGGCTATAGCATTTTTGGAATACACACACATATACCTACATAATCTATTCATAATACACACACAATTAAAATAGCACAAAGAATATGTATCTATATGTATATATGCACAATATGTGTATGTATGTATACACATATATGTGTGTTTCCTCCAGCTACTCTCCCCTCAAAAAATTCTATTATACCTATCTATCCCTTTTTCTTTCTTTTTAAAATGAACTTTCATTCTTATAGCTAAAAATGTCCCAGGGATGTTTCTCAAGTTGATTCTGAGCAAATAATTCAGAAACCCTCATCAGATGAAATGTGAATAGATCCTTGTATTCAGAGTAGTGGCAGCTCTTGTGGACTTTCTTGATTTGAGCAGATTTGTGATTCAAGGTTTCTCAAAAATTTTCATGAAAGAAAAATGAAGCAATTTTTTCCACTTTTCTCTCTGCCTGAAGCCTATGGGGTAGTTAACTACTCCTTCTTTGTATTCTTACGGGGAAAATAACCAAATAAGTTAGTGATAGAAATGAGCTGTACTTACTGCCTTTCCCCAGGGACACCCACAGCTAAAGCTTATTCCATGGCCCCTACTTTTGATTTTCCTCTACACCGTACAAGCTATGTAAGCACAGTTGAATCACAACAAATATAAAATAATGCAGTACAATATAATAAAAATAGGATAGGATAGGGACAAGAACTAGATTTCTGACTTCATGGGGTTAGGGGTTTCCTTGGTGCAGAACCTCTTCTTCCAGTGCAAGCCAACATCTTCTCTATTACTTTTAGTCATGTAAACACTGTTGTCATGATTTTAGTCATGTAAATGCCTTGCCCAGAGTCACGCAACCAATACGTGTCAGAGATGGGACTTGAACTTAGGTCTTCCTGACTCTCTGTTCACTACTCCACATTGCTTTCACCAATATAATACAAGATAACCAAATAGAACACAGTTCAACACAGCACAACATAATGCAATAGGACAAACATTGAGTACAAATAGTGGAGAATACTAAGCTAAGTACTGGGGAGGGGGGAGAGGCAAAGTTTAAATAAGTCAGTGGTCTTGCCCTCAAGGAACTTACAGTCTAGACAGTCTTGAATTTGAAGATAGAAGACGGGTTTAAGTATTGGATATGCCTTTAACTTGTGTGACCTGGGACAAATCCCTTCCTTTCTCTGGGTCTCAGTTCATCTACCCTCCATAAAGCCGGGGGAGAGGATTGAACCAGACAGCTTCTAATGCCCCTCCTAGAAGTAAATCCTATGAGTCAATTTCTATGATTATCCCAAAGAAGAGTGAGCAGGATTTTCAGAGAGATAGGAGACTTAGGACATAAACAGCAATGATAACAGCTAGTTTTTACATAGTAGCTTAGGTTTGCAAAGTTCTTTACATATGATATCTCACTTGATCCTCTAAAAGGATTTTTGGGGAAAAAAGCAAAGTTTGAGGGGTTGAAAGGAAAATCATTGAGTCGCTCTTTAGGGATCATAATATAGTCATTATTTTAAAGTTGGAAGAGCCCTTTAAGATTATCTAGTCCAGTAACCCCATTTCACAGGTAAGAAAATTAAGCCCCAAAGGGAATTACCCAAAGTCACAAAATTAGTAATTTCTGAACTCAGTCAAAATTCATTGTTATTTGCCTTGCATACGATTCCTGTTCCACAGAAGAGGAGTACAGGCTTCTAAATCATGAAAAACTAATCCCTTGGCCTGCAAGGGTTGCCAAGCCTCAGCCAGGAGAAAGGAAGGTAAGGCCTTGGTGTCTTTTGCAAAAGTCACTTTAGTCTTGGTCTGACTAATGCTGATGAAACTGCTGCTGCCTGCTGCTGTCTCTCCCTGGTTTCCTGTGTCTGAATGGGCTTGAGGTTGAGAGCGGTTTCCTGTTTCTCTGTAGCTCAGGACTGGTCTAATTGAAAAGTCATGTCAGGATTATATGTCCAGTGTGGCAAAGAGAAGGAGGAGGAGGAGGAAGAAGAAAGAAAGCCCATTTACTAAAGTAATGTCTGGGAAGGGAACAGAAAGACATGTTGGAGGGCAGCAAGAGAAAATATTTGTGAGCTCTATGACTTCACATAAGTGACTTTTTTTGTCCTGGGCCTCAGTTTCCTCATTTGTCAAATAAGGGAGTTTTATCAGATGATCTATAAGGTCTCTTCTAGCTACTGCTTTCTAGTGGCATTACTTGGCTTCAGTTTGTTCCTAAAACTCACCTCACAAGACTTGTGAGGGAAATTTTTTAAACCTTAAAGCACCAGAGGAATGTGAGCTGTTGTTGCTGTTTCTTTAATAATTATTTTAATGGATTCATGATCAAATCAACATGAAGGTTTTGTCCAAGGAGCATGACCTAATTTTCTTAGGTGACATAGTAGCTCAAGATTTAGGCTGGAAATCAGGAAAGCATGTCTTTAAATTCAACGTCAGACACTTTCTAGTCGTGTGTCTAGTCTGACTTCATGGGGTTAGGGGTTTCCTTGGTGCAGAACTTCTTCTTCCAATGCAAGCCAACATCTTCTCTATTACTTTTAGTCATGTAAACACTGGATGGTTAAATGACTTGCCCAGAGTCACATAGCCAATATGTGTCAGAGATGGGCCTTGAACTTAGGTCTTCCTGACTCTCTCTTCACTACTCCACATTGCTTTCACCAATATAATACAAGATAATCAAATAGAACACAGTTCAACACAGCACAACATAATGCAATGGAACAAACATTGAGTACAAATAGTGGAGAATACTAAGCTAAGTCTTTAAATTCAACTTCAGACACTTTCTAGTTGTGTGTTCCTGGGCAAGTCAATTAACTTCTCTCGGCTTTATTTTCCTCATTTGTGAAATGAGGGTCATAATAGCACCTATGTCCCAGAGCTGTTTTGAGGATAAAATGAGATAATGTTTATAAAGCATTTTACAAACCTTAAGATAGAATTTATTCCCCTCCCCCTCCCCTCTCCCTCCTCTACCTCCCCCTCTCCCACCTCTCCCTCCCTCTCCCCTTTCTACCTCCCCTACCTCTTTCCCCCTCCTCCTCCCTCTCCACTCTCTCTCCTCCTCCACCTTCTTGTTTTTCTCCTCCTCCTCCTCCTCGTCCTCCTCCTCCTCTTCCTCCTCCTCCTCCTTTCTTCTTCTTCTTCTTCTTCTTCTTCTTCTTCTTCTTCTTCTTCTTCTTCTTCTTCTTCTTCATCCTATGTCATTATTTTCCATATCTTTCCAATTATTCTCTAAATGCTCAGAAATCCTCCTGGCATCTCAAAACATCAGCACCATTATCACTCACAGCGTTATTGGGTTGGCATCATCTAGAGGAATGGATAGTATTTTCAGAGCAACAGGGATGTGAGCTTTAGATGTTTAGGACAGGAAGAGACCTCCACAAATCTTCAAGAATTGTAAAAACAAGACTTAAGATGATTCAGAGCACTAAAGCAGCTTAAAACTGTGCTGACTTGTGAGACTCCCTGTATTAAATATTATATCTATGTGTGGATTTTTATGACATAGGTATAATACATACATGTTATATAAGCCATGTTTTTTCTGGATGATACAACCCAATAATGCTATTGGTGATAATGCTGATGCTGTTTTCAAACCCTAGAAGAAGGCTTCTTGGGCATATAGAGACTAAAGAAAGACTTGTCAGAGATGCTGGTAGAAGGTATTCCCACTCAAGGACGGGTTGGCCTAGAAGCCTTGTGAGTGCCTTTCTTTCTCCGAGGTTCTGTGATTTTAGAATGCAATCAGTTTCATTTGATTGAAAGAATTAAAAACAAGAATCTGAGTGTCATAACGATATTGCCAATTACATTGAAACATTTTAGCAATTAATAATTCAAGCCAATGAGATCCCAAGCACGCGTGGCACACTAGGCGTATAGTTGCATAGCTATTTATTGCAGTTCTTGTGGTTGCTGTTGACTTGTTTCAGTCGTATCTGATGCTCCATTTGGGGTTTTCTTGGTAAAGATCCCGGACTGGTTTGCCATTTTCTTCTCCATCTCATTTTACAGATGAGGAAACTGAGGCAAAAAAGTTGCCCAGAGTCACACAGCTGGTAAGTATCTGAGGTTCTATTTGATATCAGGTCCTTCTGGCTCCAGGCCCAGGGCTCAATCCACTGCACCACCTAGCTGACCATTTATTGCAGTCCTTACCTTCAAATTGCTTCTGATTTAGTTGCCTATAAACATTAGCTTGGCATCCTTCTCCTTAGCATCTACTCTAATCAAGTGGTTCCCTCTCTTCAATATGATGTTGATGTGAAAGGGATGCCCTTGTCCGTTATCCTTAGCCTCAGGAAACAGTAGTGTATGTTTCGATGTCTGAAAATATTCAAGGCAAAGCGAGATGACCCCTTGTCAGGGATGTCTGAGACAGGGAATTCATATGTCAGTTAGGAATGGGGATACATGTTCCTTGGTGATCATTCCAGTCCAGAGATTTGATGTGTCTATTATTCTATAACCTCAGCAAATGGATGAAACTTTGGACAGGAAATCTGGATGATGGGACAATAGAAATAACTAACATATTCTCTAGTCACTAATTAAGTTGTTTATGGCTAAAAGGATTCACAGATGCCACTCATGAAAGAGTTTTCTCTCCACAAATTCCCCAAACTTTTCCATCAAATAGGGCCCCCTATTCACACCCTGCTGCTGGATTATTTTGCAAGGGGCAAACTTATGGAGCTTTATTTTATGTTGTGAAGTGGTTTCATAAATACCTAAGAAAACCATCCCCACCACAAGAGGAATTCAATCATATGGTTTATGCTAGAGTTTGAGCTTCGCATACACATGGCCTCCTGGGGAGACAGAGGGTGGGATGGAGAGCAGTGATTCTTACAGGGCCATTTAGAAAAAAAAGAAAAAAAAATTCTCTTTCTCCTCTCCAATGGTTTTAGAGTAGACAGATCCCAACCTTTTACTCCAAATGATTTCTGTGACTACTTTAGACTTCATGGTGCCATGGCCAGAAGGCCACATCTCTTTATCCTCCTCCCCCTCCAACAAAAGAATTCTTTGGTTCATTGAGTTTCTTATAACAACAATAGCTCATATTTCCAGAGTGCCTTAAGGCTTGCAAAGCTGTTTCTTCATAACATTCTTGTGAGGTTGGGAGTGTCAGGACTTTTATCCCCATTTCACAGATGAGGAAAGTGAGGTTGAGGAAGAGGCTAAGTGAACATGCAATCACCTGGCTGCACATATGGGGTTCTTATGACTTCTATAAAGTGTTGTTTATTTGCATTGCCTTGCAGGTTTCTGTGAAGAGAGCTGCTTTCCCAATGCCCTTGAATCCATATGGGGCCAGGCCAGAGAGGCCAAGTTACATCTGTTTTTGTATCTTCCCCACCCCACCCTACCCCTAGACCCTCTTCCTCTTTCTATTATCTGGTTTTCACAATTTACTCAGGTACTCGTAGGGTGGTAGCGTTTGACCATAGACTGATATGTCAGGAAAAGAGCTAGGAAGTCAGAGAACCTGGCGTCAAATCCTGGCTCTCTTACCAGAGTGACCTTGAACATGTCACCGATCTTCTCTGCACTTCAAATGTGTCATCTGTAAGATGGGAGAGGGTTGGAATGACTAGCTTTTTTCCTGCTCTGTATCCATAATCCTACAAATGAATGGAAAACAAAACCAAACATCTATTAAGCACTTACTTTAAGCCAAGCACTATGTTAAGTACTAGGGATACAGATACAACAGTCAAGGGAGCCTCAGACCTTAAGGACTTAGCTTGCATTCTAATAGGGGTGAGTGGTGGCCAGAAAGGGGTGTTTTGATAAGAAGACTCCAGGAATAGTGTGCAGGTGATAAGGAAACTGATTGATATATCCTTTTCTGCAATGGTAGCATTGGTCTTATTACTATTGCTGGAGTTAGAGGTGGAGAGGGATGGAGAGAAGGCTCCATGCACAATAACATACCATAAACATGGCCTATGAGTGTATGAATAGCTGATCTCTAAGGCTAGATGAGTCAAAAGTCAGAATTAAGGCTGCTGGGAGAAATATCACCACTTTGGTGGCAGAAAGTGAAGAAGAATCAAGAAGCCTCCTGATGAGGGTGAAAGAGGAGAGTGCACGAAAAGCTGGTTTGAAACTTGACATTAAAAAAAAAAAGCTAAGATCATGGCAACTGGTCCCATCACTTTCTGGCAAATAGAGGGAGAAGAAATGGAAGAAGTGTCAGATTTTATATTCTTGGGCTTAAAGATCATCGCAGGCACCCGCAGCCATGAAATTAAAAGACAATTGCTCCTTGGAAGAAAAGCTATAGCCAATGGGGACAGCATACTAAGAAGCAGAGATATCACCCTGTCGGCAAAGGTCTGTGTGGTCAAAACTATGATTTTTTTCCAGTATCAATGTATGTCCGTAAGAGCTGGACTATAAGGAAAGCTGAAGACTTTTGAGAGTCCTTTGCACAGCAAGGAGACCAAATCAGTCAATACTTAAAGAAATTAACACAGACTATTCTTAGGAAGGACAAATTCTGAAGCTAAAGATTAAAATTCTTTAGTCACATAATGAGAAGACGGGACTTATTGGAAAAGACTGATGTTGTGAAAGACTGAAGGTGAAGGGAGAAGGGGACAGCAGAGGATGAGATGGATGGACAGTGCCATGGAAGCAATGAACATGAGTTTGGACAGACTGGGAGAGAGTGGATGATAGAAAGGTCTGGTGTGCTATGATATATAGGGTCACGAAGAGTTTGACATGACTGAACGACTGAACAACAACATGGCCCTTTTCAGACATAAATCTATGATGTATAGAATATTTTAAAATCACTTACTATGTGCCAGATTTCACACTATACAATAGAATTATAAAGACAAGCATGGAGGACAATCCCTGGCTTAAAGGGGGGTAAATTCTAATGAAGGGAGGTGATACATATGGGAAGCTAGCAAGCAGGAGAGATGAGAGGAAAGAGGAGAAACAGTGCTGGAGAGGGGGTGAAGAAGAATCCCTCAGAATGTGTTGAATCCAGAGTGTCTGAGCATGGTTAGAGTCCCTCCTTGAAATGGCAGCCCAGGCTAACGAATATCCTATTAGGAGATCGGGACCTCAGTGCAGAGATTTTTCAAGGGTGGGAAGGCTGCTGGTGAGAAGGTAGGGAAGTTTGGAGAGTGAGTCTACAGAGTTGTGCTTCCCCCTCTTCCTTGTCTTACCTACCTCACCTTCATTGCTATGGAGGTATGTTTTTTAAAAAAAGACATGTTTTCCCTGAATTTTGGCTGTATTAGGTTGAATTTTATTTTAGAATTTTGAGGTGATGGAAACAATGTTTTCATTCCCTTATTTTTCCTTAGGCCAAATAATTATCAGTTATTAGACAGGAACAAAATACCCTCAAAATGTCCCAGGACATCAGGAAGCCATCTGATTAGCTGAGAGTAAGCTAAGAGTTTCCGAGTGAGTCAATGAACTTGATTTGGGGCACACAAGTAAAGAAAATAGAGTGGAAAAGTGGGGGAAAAGAGACAGGGAAATCTTAAATTGTTGTAGAATGGGGGCCAACATTTTAAGGGGTGAGTGAACTACTTTAGGATGGTGACCAGGAAGGAGTTGGATGCTATTATGCCAGACGGGAGAGGATCATGGCCCAAGCTAAGCCAGGGGAACTATGGCTAGATAGAATAGCTAAAGAAATTTAGGTACCGTCCAGGACTTATTAAAAAAAAAGTCTTAGTTTTCACTATTTTACTCTTGTGTATTCTTTCTGAATTTGCATATTAAACTGAAGAAAATGTGCTACAGTATGGAGTGTGTAATTGACAGTGCTATGTCTGGAACTCTCAAATGTGCCTGAGGGTTGATAAGGTGGAGTCTCCAAAAGTTGGCATTTCAGAGATGCAGCCTAAGTTCTTGTAGAAAGGCACTTCCATAACAGTTCCTCTTGTACTGGAAGGCTGAGGCATTAGCCACTGTGACCATAGGTATAATGTATGATCAGAGGAACAGAAAAAGCATGCTAAAAACAGTGTGGCTGTTTCCTCCCTTTGTCCCATGTCTTTATTTATCTTGTTCTGAATCGTTCTCAACAAGTTACTGAAACTTTTATAAGTTTCTGCCACAGTGGCTAGTCTAATAATTACCAGCAGCAGGTACCACTTACCCCCTTCTCACACTCCCCACCCCCTTTATATGATGTTCCTCCCATAGCCAAAAAGGCCATTCAGCCCAGCCCAATTCTAGCTGGTGCCCTTGTTTTCTCAAGATGTGATGCATATTGAGCTAGATGCTACCAGCTTTGCCACATTCTTGTATGTCTTTAAGATGTTGATATTGTATAAACTGTTAGATAGATAGATAAACGATAGATAGATAGATAAATGGATGAATGGATAGATAGATAGATAGATAGATACATACATACATACATACATAGATAAATGGATGGATGGATGGATGGATAGATGGATGGATGGATAGATAGATGAACTGTTCTCCTGGTTGTTCTTACTTCATTCTGCAGAGTTTCATACTAGTCTCCCCAGGTTCCTCTGGAACTATCACCTTCATCATTTCTTACTGCACAGTAATATTCAATTACATTCAAATACCATAATTTGTTCAACCATTCCCTAATTGAGGGCTACTACCTTGATTCCCAGTTCTTTACCACCATGAAAAGAGCTGCAATAAATATTTTGTAAATATGAGTCCTTTTCTTCTTTCTTTGATCTCTTTGGAGTACTATGAAGGTTTGGAACATAGTAGAGGAGAAAACCATGGACAAAAGACAAGTTTCTTTGGATCAGTTTCTAGAAGTAGCTGAAATCTCTGGGAAGCCAATGCCATTCAGAGAGGACTAACAATCAGTGCCTGGACCACAGGAGTTACTGAATAAATACTTGTAATCTTTCCCCTACCCCATGTATATTTACTATCACTAATGACATCTTTCAACTTAGAGGTCTTGAACTATGACTTAGGAGATCCAGGATTGGTTTTGTTCCTGACAAGTCATGTGACCTTGGATAGACTACCTTATTTCATCTTTCCTTTCTGAACAATGGCCATAAAAATTCTTGCTCAACCGAAAGGGTGTTTCAAAGATCAAATGAGGGCTAAGAAATCTCCTTATAAACTACAAAGTACTAAAAAATAAATATATGAGGTACTAGAGTTTAAAGATGTTACCAGTAAATGAAGGGAAGGCTTGTCCTACTATAAAATAGTACATACACATACACATATATAGAGGCACCAGTGTGTCCCTTCTCCAGGGTAAAAATCTCTACCTCCTTCAATTCTGGTTATTTTTCTCAGCTCAAGTTTGTTGTACTAAAATGTGGTATCAACATTGAACACATATCCAGATGTGGTCTGATTTGAGTAAATGAAAGTACAGAGGGATTAGCACTACCACCCCTCCCCCATTATTTTGGACAATATGAACCATTAATCACATAAAATTTTTTTTCTTTAGTTGAACTAATGCTTATTCTTTTGTAAGTCCCGGGCATATAAAGACAATAATGAAACTTCATACACAAAGAACTTAAATTCTATTGGGATATGCATGAAGAACAAAATGAATAAAATATCAAGTAATATGAAGCAAGAGAGAGGAGTTAGGTGGCACAGTGAATAGAGCAACAGACCAAGAGTCAAGAAAATCTCATTTCAAGTTTGACTTCAGACACTTACCAGCTATGTGACCTTGAGTAAGTCACTTAACCTCTGCTTGCCTCAGTTCTCTTGTAATGGTAATCAGGGTGGGACTTTTTTGTTTTCTCTTTTAGAATGCCAAGGTAATTGATGGATCTTGCCTTTCAAATGTAATGGTAAGAAAAGTGGATGTTTTGTTGTCTTTTGTTTCTTTGATTGAATCAAGAGTCTTTGACCTGCTTAAGAAACAAGAAAACCTAGTTCACATAGGTTTGAGTCCCATGGTTGCGATGGTTTTTGACCCTGTGTATAAACTCAGAGGTTAGCATTTTGCCTTTGGGGGCACACTTATAGGAAGAGTGTTGGTGATGAGACTCTGGGTAGCCATTAAGGAGCCCTCTTCCCCCCACCTCCTCCAGCTTTGAAAACCCAGATGTTGGATAGACAGCTAGAAGCCTGTCAACTGGTTTGTGTTATTTGCTCTGTTAATATTTTTTTCTGTGTTTGTAATTTCTGTTTGTATTTGCTCTGAAGTTCAGGGTGCTGGCTTTTCCCCCTGAACTAAGTGAATGATATATATATATGTTTAATTACAGTGAGATTGTAAACCCCTTAAAGTTGCTTTCCTTAGAAAAGCCGATCAAAGAACCTGTGCAAGCAGCCCTCCTGTGTGCTGGTGTTATTGTCCATATGCCCCCACAGCAGATGCTATAAACATTATTGTTACATCCCTCAACTATAATATTGAAAGAATAATCTGCTTCCTGGGGTTGTTATGAGGATCAGTTGATCCATTAGCATTTATTAAGCACCTACTATATGTTAGTCATTTTGCTAAAGACTGAGGATACAAAAAGGAGCAAAAGACAGTGTGTGCCCTCAAGAAGCTTATAATCTAATGGGGGAGAAAACATGCAAACAAATATATGCAAAACAGGCTACATACAGGATAAATAACAAATAATTAACAGAGGGAAGGCACTAGAATTAAGAGTGGCTAGGGAAAGCTTCCTGTAGAAGGTAAGATTTTAGTTGGGAATATAAAGGAAACTAGGGAGGTCATTAGTCAGAGCAGAGGAGGGAGAGTATGTAAAGTACTTACCACAGTTCCAGGCATGTGTTGTTCCTGTTGTTCAGTTGTTTCATTGTGTCCAACTCTTCATGACCCCATTTGGAGTTTTCTTCAGAAAGATACTGGAGTGATTTGACATTTCTTTCCCTAGCACATCTAAGAGGGTTAAGTGACTTGCCCAGGATCACACAGCTACTAAGTGTCTGAGACTAGATTTGAACCCAAGTCTTCCTGACTCCAGGGCTGGCACTCTATTCACTGTGTCACCTAGCTGCCTCTCACCTGTCACATAGTAGATGCTTAAAAAATGTTTGTTTCCTATTTTCCCCTTATACCTAGGAGATATTTAAAGAGGTTTCTTGAAGGAGGCAATATATGAACTGAACTTCCATGTGACAGTATCGACTTATATTGAACTCTAAATTCTTTCATATTTCATTGAAATTCTAGAGTTAATTTTTTTGAAGCATAACATTTATAACTGTTCCATTGAATCTTTCTTCCTCTATTCTGCCATCATTTTCATCATAAGCCTTTGTAGAAGATTTGATAGGCCATCATAGAAGACCTATCAAAGACTTTTTGGATTCTGACCATCATTTAATGTTTTGGCTATCTTTCAGAGATGTATGTCATTTTTGCATTTGATTAACAAGCTGCTTTCATCCTTTTCATTCATAAAAATTCTCAATAATAAAAAAATAATAAATAAAAAGTGAATCTGAGCAGATTTGAGAGAGTTAGAAGCTGCTAGCAGTCTGAGTGGGACAAATTTCCAAGCCAGGAGAGTCTGAAAGGTCAACAGGAGGGATCTGTAGGCTGGGAGAGTGCTCAGCATGCAGAGCTGCACCAGACAGCACCAAAGCAGGAACAGCTGCAGAAACCAGCCAGTGAGCCAGGCTGGCAGAAAGCTGGGCACCCAAAGCCAGCAGAGATCCCCAGACCTCCCAACACAGGATGGGAGTCTGTCGAAGCGATGAGAGGCAGCATCGCAACACCTCTGGCCGTGAGACACCTACTCCTGAGGCTTGCAGCCCAAAGCTTTGAAATACATCTTCTTGAACTTCCAGGAGACATAATGGCCAGGTAAATAGCTCTAATCTGCCCCCCCCCCCCGCCTCACTCCAGAGAATTCCTTGGGAACAATGCTGTCATAGAGGAGACAGAAGTGGGGCTTCAGCGGCCAAACAGTGGAAATTTCTGAGTCCCAGAGGGGCAGAGCCAGC
Source organism: Trichosurus vulpecula (assembly GCF_011100635.1). NCBI lineage: Eukaryota > Metazoa > Chordata > Mammalia > Diprotodontia > Phalangeridae > Trichosurus > Trichosurus vulpecula. Next base: position 10,321,158 of record NC_050575.1, on the reverse strand, counting down.
AGGGGTCAACACTAGGAGTCTAGACGTACCTTTGCACAGCCGGGCGAAGTGGCAGACACCAGCGCAGACAATGACTGAGACAACCCTTACTGGAGAGCAGCCCCAGGGGAAGAGGAAACTTCTGCCAGCCAGACAACCCCTCTCCCACAACTCAGGAAACAGAAGGCCACAACACACAAAGCCAGTAAGAAGGCTCACAATTCCCAGAACAAGAAACCTGGGACAGAGCTCCCTGAGCCCCAAAAGCAGAAATTCACTGTAAAGCCAGGAAAAAGCTAACCAACATGAAGAAGAGCATGAAAAACCTGAGGACCACTGATTCGGTTTATGGAGACAGGGAAGATCAAAACACCAATTTGGAAGATGACAGCATTGAAACCATACCCACATCTGGTGCCTCAAAAGGGATTGTAAACTGGTCTCAAGCCCAAAAAGCATTACTGGAAGAGCTAAAGGAAGATTTTCAAAACCAAATTAGGGAGGTAAAAGAAAAATGGAAAAAATGGAAAAAAAAAACACTGATGAAATTGAGTCTTTAAGAAACAAGATCAGTGAAATGGCTATGGAGATTCAGTATCTAAATAAAGAAAATACCACCCTGAAAGGTAAAATCAACCAATTGGAAAAGGAGATTCAAAAGCAAAATGAAGACAGCAACTCATTAAAAATTAGAATTGAGCAAGTGGAAGGTAATGACTCTATGAGGCATCAAGAAGTAGTCAAATAAAACGTAAAGAATGAAGAAATAGAAGAAAATGTGAAATATCTGATTGGGAAAACAACGGACCTGGAAAATAGATCCAGGAGAGACAATCTAAGAATTATTGGTCTACTGGAAATCCATGAAGAAAAAAAGAGCCTTGACAGTATCTTCGAGGAAATTATCAAAGATAGCTGCCCAGAGATCCTAGAACCAGAGGGTAAAATAGTCATTGAAAGAATCCACCGATCACCCCCTGAAAGAGACCCCAAATTGAAAACTCCAAGAAATGTTATAGCCAAACTTCAGAATTGCAAAGTCAAGGAGAAAATACTGCAAGCAGCCAAAAAGAAACAATTCAGATGTCGTGGAACTATAGTCAGGAATATGATATCTCAAAGAGCAAAGGAGCTGGGACTGCAACCAAGGATCAAATACTCAGCAAAACTGAGTGTAGTTTTTCAGGCAAGGAGATGGACATTCAATGAAATAAGGAAATTCCAGACCTCCCTGATGAAAAGGCCAGAACTCAATGGAAAATTTTATCTTCAAATACAAAACTCAAGAGAGACATAAAAAGGTAAATGGGGGAAAAACACCCACAAACCTTATTCATCAATAAGGGCAAATTATGTAAATTATAATTTACATCTTTATATAGGATTATATCATCTTATGTATGATATATATATATATATACATATATATATATACATATATATGTATATGTCAATCTTGAGAATAGTACAGTTATTATGGCAATTGAAAGGGATAAACACAGACTGTGGATGTCTGTATAAAATAACTGATATAAGGATAAAAAAATAATTAAGAGATGTAAAGGGAGGGTTCTGGGAGAAGAGGCAAGGAGGTAGTAGAAAAGGGTAAATTACATCAAATGAAGAAGCACAAAAACACATTATAGTAGAGGGAACGAAGGGAGGGAGAAGAGCAGTATTTGAGCTTTACTGTCATCAGATTTGGTTCAAGAAGGGAATAACATACCACAATAAGTATAGAAATCTAACTTGTCCTGCAGACGGTAGGAGGGGAAAGAGGGAACAAAGGGGAGGGGAGTGGTCAGAAGGGAGGGAAGAAGTAGCAAGTGGAAAATGGTAAGATAAAGGAGGGGAAACAAGACGGAGGGTAAACTGAGGAAGGCAGTGGTCAAAAGCAAAACTTTGTTGAGGATTGGAAAGGAAAAGGGAGAAATAAAAGCATAAATGGGGGAAATAAGAGGGAGAAAAAGACACAGATAGTAATCATAACTGTGAATGTGAGTGGGATGAACACTCCCATAAAACAGAAGCAGATAGCAGAATGGATTAAAAACCATAATCCTACAATATGCTGTTTACAAGAAGCACATTTGAAACAGGGGGATACACATAGGGTAAAGGTAAAAGGCTGGAGTAAAATATATTTTCCTTCAGCTAAAGTAAATAAAAAAGCAGCGGTAGCAATCCTAATCTCAGACAAAGCAAAACTAAAGATAGATCTAGTTAAAAGAGATAAGGAAGGACTCTATATCCTGCTAAAAGGCACCATAAACAATGAAGCAATATCATTGTTTAACATTTATGCACCAAGTGGTATGACATGCACATTCCTAGAGGAGAGGTAAAGGGAGTTACAGGAAGAAATAGACAGCAAAACTATAATAATGGGAGACCTCAACCTCCCCCTCTCTGAACTTGATAAGTCTAACCTCAAAATAAACAAGAAAGAAGTTAAGAAGGTGAACAGAATTTTAGAAAAGGCAGATGTGATAGACCACTGGAGAAAACTGAATGGGGATACGAAGGAATATATTTTTTTCTCAGCAGTTCATGGCACATACTCAAAAATTGGCCATGTACTAGGGCATAAAAACCTCACAATCCAGTGCAGAAAGACAGAAGTAGTCAAAGCATCCTTTTCAGATCATGATGCAATTAAAATTATTTGTAATAAAGAACCATGGAAAAATAAGCTAAAAATTAATTGGAAACTAAATAATCTAATTCTAAAGAATGAATGGGCCAAAGAAGAAATCATAGAAAGAATTAATAGCTTCATTCAAGAGAATGACAGTAATGAGACAACATACCAAAACTCATGGAATACAGCAAAAGCAGTTCTTAGGGGAAGATTTATATCTCCAAATGCTTATATGAATAAAATAGAGGAAAAGGAGATCAATGAATTGGGCATGCAACTGAAAAAGCTAGAAAAAGGACAAATTGAAAATCCCCAATTAAATACCAACTTAGAAATGCTGAAAATTAAGGGAGAGATTAGTAAAATTGAAATCAAGAAAACTATTGAATTAATAAATAAAACCAAAAACTGGTTTTATGAAAAAAAAACAATAAAATTGATAAACCTTTGTTCAATTTGATTAAAAAAAAGAAAGAAAATCAAATTACCACTATCAAAAATGAAAAAGGGTGAATTCACCTCCAATGAAGAGGAAATTAAAACAATAATTAAGAATTATTTTGCCCAATTGTATGGCCATAAATTTGACAACCTTAGGGATATGGATGAATATTTACAAAAATATAAATTGCCCAGGTTAACAGAAGAGGAAGTAAAATTCCTAAATAACCCCAACCCAGAAAAAGAAATTGAGCAAGGTATCAATGAACTCCCTAGGAAAAAATCTACGGGGCTACATGGTTTTACATGTGAATTTTATCAAACATTTAAGGAACAATTAATTTCTATACTTTATATACTGTTTGGGAAAATAAGTGAAGAAAGAGTCCTACCAAATTCTTTTTATGACACAAATATGGTACTAATACCCAAACCAGGAAAGGTCAAAACAGAGAATGAAAATAATAGACCAATTTCCCTAATGAATATTGATATAAAAATTTTAAATAAAATATTATCAAAAAGATTGCAGCAACTTATCATTAGAATGATACACTACAACCAGGTAGGATTTGTTCCAGGAATGCAAGGTTGGTTCAATATTGGGAAAACTATCAGCATAATTGATTATATCAACAACAAAACTAGCAGAAACCATGTGGTCATCTCAATGGATGTAGAAAAAGCTTTTGACAAAATACAACACCCATTCCTATTAAAAACACTAGAAAACACAGGAATAAATGGAGCCTTCCTTGAAATTATAAATAGTATCTAGCTAAAACCATCAACAAGAATTATTTGTAATGGGGATAAGCTAGATGCATTCCCAACAAGATCAGGGGTGAAACAAGGATGTCCATTATCACCCCTACTATTTAATTTGGTACTAGAAATGTTGGCTGTAGCAATAAGAGAAGAAAAAGAAATTGAAGGAATTAGAATAGGCAAAGAAGAAACTAAATTATCACTTTTTGAAGATGATATGATGATTTACCTAGAGAATCCTAGAGAATCAAGTAAAAAGCTACTCGAAATAATAAACAACTTTAACAAAGTTGCAGGATATAAAATAAACCCACATAAATCCTCAATATTCCTATACATTACTAACAAAGCCCAACAGCAAGAGATAGAAAGGGAAATTCCATTCAAAGTTACTGTAGACACTATCAAATATTTGGGAGTCTATCTGCCAAGACAAACCCAGGACCTCTACGAACATAGTTATGAAACATTTTTCATGCAAATAAAATCAGATCTAAATAAATGGAAAAATATCAGTTACTCATGGTTAGGCTGAGCTAATATAATAAAAATGACAATTTTAACTAAATTAATTTATCTATTCAGTGCCATTCCAATTAACTACCAAAAATTATTTTACAGAGCTGGATAAAATATTAACAAAATTCAACTGGAAGAAGAAGAGGTCTAGAATGTCTAGGGAATTAATGAAAAGAAATGCTAGGGAAGGTGGCCTAGCCACACCAGATATTAAACTGTAGTATAAAGCAGCAGTCATCAAAACTACCTGGTACTGGCTAAGAAACGGAGGTGTGGATCAGTGGAATAGAATAGGTACAAGATGGAGAAGTCAATGACTATAGCAATCTACTCTTTGAGAAACCCAAAGAGGCCAGCTTCTGGGCCAAGATTTCACTATTTCACAAAAACTGCTGGGAAAATTGGAAAATGGTAGGGCAGAAACTGGGCATAGACCCATATCTTACACCATATACCAAAATAAAGCCAAAATGGGTTCATGATTTAGGAATAAAGGCTGATACTATAAGCCATTTGGGAGAGCAAGGAATAGTTTACCTATCAGATTTATGGAAAAACAAAGAATTCATGACACAACAAGAGATAGAGAACATCACAAAATGCAAAATAGATAATTTTTATTATGTTAAATTGAAATGTTTTTGTACAAAAAGCCAATGCAACAAAGATTAGGAGGGAAGGAGAAAACTGGGAGAAAATCTTTACAACCAGTGCCTTTGATAAAAGCCTCATCTCTAAAATATACAGGGAACTGAGCCAAATTTATAGGAATACAAGTCATTCCCCAATTGAGAAATGGTCAAAGGATAGGAACAGGCAGTTTTCAGAGGAAGAAATTAAAGCTATCTATAGGTATGTGAAAAAATGCTCGAAATCACTACTGATTAGAGAAATGCAAATCAACGCAACTCTTAGGTACCGCATCTCTCCTGTTAGATTGGCCAAAATGACAAAACAAGAAAATGATAAATGCTGGAGAGTATGTGGGAAAATTGGAACATTGTTACATAGCTGATGAAGTTGTGAACTGATCCAGGCATTCTGGAGAGCAATTTGGAACTATGCCCAAAGGGCTATAAAAACGTTCATACCCTTTGATCCAGCAATACCACTTCTAGGGTTGTAACCCAAAAAGATCACACAAGTGGGAAAAGGACCTGTATGTACAAATATATATATATATATATATATATATATATATATATATATATATATATATATATATATATAGTGGCTCTTTTTGGTAGTAGCAAAGAATTGGAAATCAAGGGGATGCGCATCAATTGGGGAATGGCTGAACAAGTTGTGGTATACGAAGGTAATGGAATACTATTGTGCTATAAGAAATGGGGATGTTACGGACTTCATAATAACCTGGAAAAACCTATATGATATAATGCTGAGTGAGCAGAGCAGAACCAGGAGAACATTATACACAACCACAGATGTATGGATTCTGTGATGACTAACCCTGATAAACTTCACTCTGCTCAGCAATACAAGGTGCAAAGACTCACGATGGAGAGAGCTATCTACATCCAGAGAAAGAACTATGGAGTCCGAATGCAGATTGAGGCACATTATATGCTCGCCTTTTTTTTGTTCCCTTTTTTTTTCCTCTCTCTCTCTTTTTTTTTCTTTGGTTTTGTTTCTTCTTTCTCATGATTCATTCCATTGGTCATAATTCTTCTTTACAACTTGACTATTTTGTAAATAAGTTCAATGTGAATTTATATGTAGAAGATATATCAGATTCCATGCCGTCTTGGGGAGGGATGTGGGGAGGGAAGGAAGAAAATCTGGAACTCAAAATTATGTGGAACTGAGTGTTGTAAGCTAAAAATAAAACATCTTAATTATAACAAAAAAATAAAAAATAAATAAAAATTGGAAGTGAGAAACACCCCTTGATCAAATTCTCACCATCTTCACCCCTCATGAAGGTTTAGAGCATCAAATAACCATTCTTTGCCAGTGAGGACAGTTTTATGTAAATGAACTTCAGTTCCACATTTCATCAATTTGAGGGCTCTTTCAGGAGGTAATTGACAAATTCTTTATATTTTCACTTTATGTTTCATTCTAGTAGATTTGGACAGGATTATTTATAATTTATTGAATTATGTATTCCAGATTATTTTATCATGATTTCAGTTCTTCCAATGGTTTTTAAACTACCTCTCCTCAGCCTATTTTCTAGGTCAATTGTTTATTATAGTAAATATCTTCCTTTTTTTTTTTTAAATTTTTTTGACTTGGTTTTTAGTATTTCTCGTTGTATCATGGAGCCACTGATTCCTTTTGCTCCATTATATTTTTCCAGGGAATTTAGTACTTGGGTAATGTTTTCCACTTTCTGTTCTAAGTTATTTATTCTTTTTTCTTTTTCTCAACTTCTCATTTCACTTCATTCCCTGCCCCTGTCCCAGTCTGTCTTGTAGTTTTGGGGATCAAGTCAATTTTTCCCTCTGGAATTGTTGCTTATAGTTGTTGTGGGGTTACCTTTAGAGTTTCTCTTAGTGTTAGTGTCATCGTATTGAATGTTTTTTCATACCTTAGTTTTGGTTATTTGGTTGAAATTTTGTGCTTGGGTTAGTTCCTCTGGCATTGTTGGAGGTATTACATAGATCATATTTGGCCCTGTTTCTTGTGGTCTGGATGCTACTACTGCAGCTGATATGGATGGAGTGCTGTCCTAATTGCCCTAGTTCGATTGGCTTCCCTTCTTTATGCCTCCATTGGTTTCTAGACCAATTATCTGAGCTTTCTCTTGCTTCCCATATATAACCCTTCTACCACCCTTCACTGGCCTCTAGACATCTAAATCGAACTATTCTGGACTTTATAGAAGAGCTTATTTTTGTTTTTCTTTATAATTGGTCTTTCTGTGAATTCTCTTTCTTTTGTGGGTTTATGTAAGAAAGCTCCACTTTTCTATGACCTTTTGTGTTGCCATCTTAACTGAAATTTCTATTGCTACCTTTCAAATAACCAGATCCAAATGTCTATCTCCAGTGCACACTTAAACTGTTCCCTTCTAGTTTCTGGAAGCTTGATTCCATTTTTTCCACCCCCAGTGGCTTAATATTCTCATTATTCTGATCCCGCTTACTGACATTTCTTCTTCTGTCTTATATCTCTATCTTGGACTCTATCTTTTTCTATCTCTGTCTTGGTCACTCTGTCTATATCTGTGTCTGTGATTCTGTCTGTCTCTCTCATTCAACTGATTTTACATGGCTTTTCATCTGATAGACCTATGACTATATTTGTAGGATTCTGAAATCACACTAACATTCTTTTGCATTCTGAGTCTACAAAGGATTCATGAGAGTAAGTTTCAATAGGCTCAAATTTTGTCCCCTCTATATTCTAGCTGTTATATTCATCAAGATGGAGGCATTTAGGAGGCTTAGTGGATACAGTGCTGGGCCTGGAGTCAGGAAGACCTGAATTCAAATCTATCCTCAGAAACTTACTGGCTTCATGACTCTGGGGAAAATCATTTAACCCCTGTTTGCCTTAATTCACTGGAGAATGAAATGGCAAAACACTTCAGTATCTTTGCAAGGAAAACCCCATGGACCATATGGTACACAGGGTCATGAAGAATCGGACATGACTGAATGACTGGACAGCAACAGCAATAACAATTTTGTAAGGGTCTTCCTGAAGGGAATTTTCCCCCAAGGGCCTTCAGATCATACCTGTTCTATACATATCCTTACTCTTAGGGAGGTAGAATGTTTTCTTCTCCACACCACCCTGAAATTGCCACTAAGGTCAGATGACATAGAAGAAAGTGGTCTATATATAATCTGAATGTAACCTTGCTTCTGGAGTGATTGTGGCTCATTGCAGACAAAATTTCCCAATAGCTTGATTGTAAGTGTTTTGAACTCCTAGTTTATACCAGCTGTCCTGTCAGATATTCAATCAACTTGTGTTTTCTCCAGTTGTGCACTTCTGATGAGGTAGCATGATATAGTGGAAAGGCTCAGAGTTAGAAGACATGAGTTTAAAAACATTCTCTGCTTTTTATTCTGTAATTGTGAACAAGTCACTTAACTTTGCCTCAGAGAACTCGTATGTAAAGTGTAGATAATACCATTTGTATTACCTACTTCACAGGATCATTGTGAGGAAAATATTGTGTAAACCTTAAATTCAGTAGAAAAGTAGTCACTATTATCATTTTCAGTATCAGGCTGAAATCAGAGTAACTTTTTTTAGAAGAACTGTATCTGATTCTTTACCCAAGTCACCAAGAAGCAGAAGATTGGTGATTCTTATTTCTGTATACCTTGTCAACTGGACCAGAACCAGTCTCCAACCTGGGGTGGCTGGAGCCAAACAAAGCAGGCTAGAGACAGAAGAATCAGGAATCAAAAGCTTAATTAATTTCAGAGCTTGTAAGCAAGGACACATGTTCTGGAGCCCCACCCCTTGAGGGGGGGCAAGGCTGTGTGAGGTGATCTTAATATTTATACCAGTGGCTACAGTGAACTGTGTTCCTTTCAATGAGTGATGACAGTAATAATGTGACAAGTTTGATTCACAGCAAGACTTCATGAGCAGAACACGGGCACTACAGGAGCTTGTCCAAATTCAAAGACCACCTGATGCTGGTGTGAAACAACTCTAGGATTTTATTGGGGCTGAGATCATCCTGAAGGTGAGCACAAAGGATTGTTGTTATGTCAAGCTCAGGGCACAGCCTCCTTGCTGGGCCTTAGCTCTGGAAAAACAGAGTGTCTCCTAATATATTGATATTTCCTCCTTTTGGCCAAAGGAGTTCTTTCAGACCCCTCCCCTTATGGCCAATAAAGGAGAGGCAGGTATAAGTCAAGATGACAGTGGAGCCAGGATGAGATGTTGCCCAGGGGGCAATTCCTTGAGCAGACTTATGGGGAGGTGTGTCTCAGATACCATTGCTAGCCATTGCTTGTTTACAAGCAGAAAAGAGAGGGGGGCCAAGAATGTAGAAGGAGAAAACTCCAATACACATATGGGGAAGAGGAAAAAAGAACTAGGACAGTACTCTCAGCCCTCATCCAGGATCAGCTGTTTCATCTGGGTGTTGGCTGCTTCTGAGTTTGTGCTAGACCAACACTGAGGTCCCTGGAGATTTCTGCCATCCAGTCAGGAGCAGGAGCTTTCTTTGGATGATCCAGGAGTCCACTCCCACAAGTTTGACAACTGTAGGAGTAATCAGAAGGACCTGTTAGGGGCCCCTAGAGAAAACTCCTTGCATCAATCTTTGAATCTGAGTTTCTGGTCAGCATAACATAGATCCTTTGTGAAGAGTCTCTAAATAACACATAGAGAAGGTCCAGTTTCCCAGCCATGCAGGGCTAGGTTCAAAGAATGCAATAAAGTTTTAGTTTTCTCACAAGACAGAGGTTGGACTAGACCCATAATTGGATAGCTACTAACCTAGTTCCAGGATTAAATTATAAGATTGAGTCAGTGTGGTTCGCTCAATTTCCACAATTAACCACTTGCTGCCCTAATCCCCTCACTCTACTATAAGCCAAATCTTTAAAGTTTTTCATAAATTCACAAGCATAATTACATCATTAGGTTATATGACTGTTAGGTTACAGATCGAACTACTTAGAGCCCTCACAGTGGACTGGTTTTGAGAAGGGTGATTTACATATCACCAAGGTAATGAAGAAAACTTAAATATAAACCATGCAAAGCTATGCAACAATTATTACCAAGATTAACTAACAATCAAGTCTCCTTGTATCCTGGTAACCCATTCTCAATATCCATTTAATCAGCACATTTTGAGTCCCAGATGTCTCATGTAGTAATCTGCTGAATAGATATCTTTTCTTGGTCAATAGACTTTATTCTCAGGACAGCTCTGAAGGGAGCTCTGTTTTTCTGGTTCCAAATCTAGAGGTTTCTAGATAATTCTGACTTAAGTATAATCACTTGAATTTGGTTCTCCAATCTTGAAACTTCAGAAAATTTCAGTTTATACACCATTTGCTATTTCTATCTTTACCTAAATCCTGTACCTGATACAAAAAGCTTTTATTTTTAAATTATGAGCTACTTTTCTATTTCTTAGCCAGCACTGGATACTTTTGGTAATTACTGTTTTATAATATAGTTTAATATCTGATACTGCTAAACCCACTTCCTTTACAATTTTTATCCATTCCTTTGATTCTCTTGACTTTTTATGATTCATTTTTATTATATTGACCCTGCCTATCCATGAATAATTTTACATTTCTCCAATTATTTCAATCTGATATAGTTCCTGGGTTTGTTTTGGCAAATGTACTTCCAGGCATTTTGTACTGTCTAGAGTTATTTTAAATGGGGCATTTCTTACTATATCATCTTGTAGGGCTTTGCTTGTGCATATTGTCTGCAAAAAAAGATAATTTTATTACCTCATTCCCTATTTTGATTCCTCCTATTTCTTTTTCATCCCTTATTGCTATTGCTAGGATTTCTAGTACAATATTGAATAATATTGGTGACAGTGGGCATCCTTGTTTCACACCTGATCTTACTAGGAAGGCTTCTGGCTTATCCCCATTACAAATAATATTTTCTGATGGTTTTAGATAAACATGCTTTTTATCATTTTAAAGAAAAACCCATTTATGCCTATATAATCAATTACGTTAACAGTTTTTCTTATGTTATACCATCCCTGAACTCCTGTATAAATCCCATTTGGTCAGAATGTATAATCTTTGTAAAATAATGTTGTAATCTTTTCACTAGTATTTTATTTAGGGATTTTTGCATCAATATTAATTAATGAAATTGTGAACAATTTTCCTTCTCTCTTTTTACTCTTCTTGGTTTTATGTATCAGTATTATATTTTGTTTCATGGAAGAAATTAGGTAGGATACATATATTTTCTATTATTCCAAATAGCTTATTTAATGTTGGAATTAACTGATCTTTAAATATTTGATATAATTCACTTGTAAATCTATCTGATCCTAGTGCTTTTTCCTTAGGAAGCTCATTTATGTTCTTCTGCCTTTTGTTTGTTTTGTTTTTGAGGGCGAAAGGCAGGGCAATTGGGGTTAAGTGACTTGCCCAAGGTCACACAGCTAGTAAGTATATCAAGTGTCTGAGGCTGGATTTGAACTCAGGTCCTCCTGACTTCAGGGCCAGTACTCTACTCACTGTGCCACCTAGCTGCCCCATGTTCTTCTGCCCTTTAAAATTATCAGATAGATACTTTAAAAATGGGAAAATAATTTCACTTCATTTAACATTATCAATACAATTTTTATGTAAAATCTTTAATTAATAAATCCTTAATCCAATTTTGAGACTTTATTACTAAAACATACTCACAGCCTAAATTTCCATGATAAATAAATTTGGAAGCTTATCACATATATCTGTATATAGTTCCTAGAGAAAACAGTGTAATCCCTTTGCTTTTTTCAAAATTTATTATTGCAGTTAATTTGAAAACTTTTACATTTTATCTTTGTCTTATTATTTTCCCTTTTGGAGGATATGCTCCTTATATTATATATTTTTTTCGGATCACTTGAAAAACTTATTATTTGTTAGCAAAATAGTTAAGTTTGACTAATATATGTCTTTAAATTTGAAGTGCAGGATTTATTTATTTTTTCTTTTATTTTTAATTTATTTAACATATTTAGTTTTCAGCATTGATTTTCACAATAGTTTGAATTACAAATTTTCTCCCCATTTCTACCCTCCCACCCACTCCAAGATGGCATATATTCTGGTTGCCTTGTTCCCCAGTCAGCTCTCCCCTCTGTAACCCCACTCCCCTCCCATCCCCTTTTCCCTTCCTTTCTTGTAGGGCAAGATAAATTTCTACACCCCATTGTCTGTGTATCTTATTTTCTAGTTGCATGCAAAAACATTTTTGTTGTATTTGAACATCTGTTTTTAAAACTTTAAGTTGCAAATTCTCTCCCCTCTTCCCTTCCCACCCACCCTCCCTAAGAAGTCAAGCAATTCAACATAGACCACATGTGTATCATTATGTATAACCCTTCCACAATACTCATGTTGTGAAAGACTAACTATATTTTGCTCCTTTCCAACCCATCACCCTTTATTGAATTTTCTCCCTTGACCCTGTCCCCTTTCAAAAGTGTTTGTTTTTGACTACCTCCACCCCCATCAGCCCTCCCCTCCGTCATCCCCCCCATTTATTTTTATCTTCTTCCCTCTTCTTTCCTGTGGGGTAAGATTCCCAATTGGGTATGTATGGTATTCCCTCCTTAGGCCAAATCTGATGAGAGCAATGTTCACTCATTCCCCCCCTCACCCGCCCTCTCCCCTCCTCCCACAGAACTGCTTGCTCTTGCCTCCTTTATGCAAGATAATCCACCTCATTCTATCTCTCCTTATCTCCCTCTCTCAGTATGTTCCTCTCTCATCCCTTAATATGATTTTATTTCTTTTAGATATCTTCCCTTCATCTTCAACTCACCCTGTGTCTGCTCTCTCTCTCTCTCTCTCTCTCTCTCTCTCTCTCTCTCTCTCTCTCTCTCTCTATATATATATATATATATATATATATATATATATATATATATACATACATATAGATACATAGATATATACATACATACACATTTACCCATATATATACATAAAAATATATGTATGCATATTCCCTTCAGCTACCCTAATACTGAGGTCTCATGAATCATACACATCATCTTTCCATGTAGGAATGTCAACAAAACAGTTCACCTTTAGTAAGTCCCTTGCAATTTCTTTTTCTTGTTCTTTTTCTTGATTACCTTTTCATGCTTCTCTTGATTCTTGTGTTTGAAAGTCAAATTTTCTATTCAGTTCTGGTCTTTTCACCGAGAAAACTTGAAAGTCCTCTATTTTATTGAAAATCCATATTTTGCCTTGGAGCATGATACTCAGTTTTGCTGGGTAGGTGATTCTTGGTTTTAATCCTAGCTCCATTGACCTCCGGAATATTGTATTCCAAGCCCTTAGATCTCTTAATGTAGAGGCTGCCAGATCTTGGGTTATTCTGATTGGGTTTCCACAATACTCAAATTGTTTCTTTCTGGCTGCTTGCAGTATTTTCTCCTTGATCTGGGAGCTCTGGAATTTGGCGAACAATATTCCTAGGAGATTTCTTTTTGGGATCTATTTGAGGAGGCGATCGATGGATTCTTTCAATTTCTATTTTTCCCTGTGGCTCTAGAATATCAGGGCAGTTCTCCTTGATAATTTCTTGAAAGATGGTATCTAGGCTCTTTTTTTGATCATGGCTTTCAGGTAGTCCAATAATTTTTAAATCATCTCTCCTGGATCTATTTTCCAGGTCAGTGGTTTTTCCAAGGAGATATTTCATGTTGTCTTCCATTTTTTCATTCCTTTGGTTCTGTTTTATAATATCCTGATTTCTCATAAAGTCACTAGCTTCCACTTGCTCCAATCTAATTTTTAAAGTAGTATTTTCTTCAGTGGTCTTTTGGACCTCCTTTTCCATTTGGCTAATTTTGCATTTCAAGGCATTCTTCTCCTCATTGGCTCTTTGGAGCTCTTTTGCCATTTGAGTTAGTCTGTTTTTTAAGGTGTTGTTTTCTTCAGTGTATTTTTCAGTATTTTTTTGGGTCTCCTTTAGCAAGTCATTGACTTGTTTTTCATGGTTTTCTCGCATCCTTCTCATTTCTCTTCCCAATTTTTCCTCTACTTCTCTAACTTGCTTTTCCAAATCCTTTTTGAGTTCTTCCATGGCCTGGGACCAGTTCATGTTTTTCTTGGAGGTTTCTGTTGTAGGCTCTTTGACTTTATTAATTTCTTCTGTCTGTATGTTTTGGTCTTCTTTGTCAGCAAAGAAAGAATGCAAAGTCTGAGAATGAATCTTGCTGCGTTTTTGCTGCCTGGCCATATTCCCAGCCAACTAACTTGACCTTTGAGTTTTTCAGTGGGGTATGACTGCTTGTAGAATACAGAGTTCTATGTTCCACGTTTGGGGGGGATGTGCCAGCTCTGCCACACCAGCACTGCTCCTTCCCCAAGAACCCCCAACCTGAACTGGGCTTAGATCTTCGGCAGGCTGTGCACCCCTGCTCTGATCTGCCACTTAATTCCTCCCACCAGGTGGACCTGGAGCCGGAAGCAACAACAGCCGTAGCTGCCCCACCTCCACTGCCCCCGGGGTTGGAAGCTGAACTGCGAACTCCTTCCACTCCTGCAGCTTTTCCCACTAACCTTCTCTGCAGTCTTTGGTATTTGTGGGTTGAGAAGTTTCGTAACTGCCGCAGCTCACTGAATCAGGGCGCTAGGGCATGCTCTGCCCGGTTGCTGGTCTTGTTGGTCCACACCGCTCAGACTGGGTTCTGCTCCACTACGTTCCCAGCTCCGTGTGGGATAGACCTCACCCAGAGACCATCCAGGCTGTCCTGGGCTGGAGCCCTGCTTCCCTCTGCTGTTTTGTGGGTTCTGCCATTCTAGAATTGGTTCAGAGCCATTTCTTATAGGTTTTTGGAGGGACTCCGTATGGAGCTCACACTATTTCCTGCTTACCAGCTGCCATCTTGGCTCCGCCCCCCTCCTTATATTATATTTTGACCCCAAATGCAGGTTAAAACTGTAAGATGTTCACACTTGCATCCTATTATAGTAACTCAGAGATGCCCCAGTATCAATCTATTATTTAATAGATTTAGTATTGTACTTATAAAACTTCTTGATTATACAAATTTGGTATAAAAGGAAAAAGAGAGACATAATTATTATAATGTCATATATCATAACAGGTGGGGGAGGGAGAAAATTCCCTTAGCTCTTTTTGATTCCAGGAAGGAGTCATATCTGACAGTCAATCATGTAGTCACAGTGTATCAAAAACAAGGCTCAGATTAATCATGTGAGAATTTTCCTTTTCAGAAAGGAGTAGAGGCTGACTGGCCCCTTCACTTTGTACTGCCATGCTAGGCACTGGCAGAGGAACCAGAATCTTCCAGATAGAGTTGCCAGGGCCTGCACTTGAAGACACTTACTGGGCTTTGGGGATGGTGGTAGTGGAAGGCACTGGCTGAAGCCTAGGACCTGGGGTGGCTGGTGTTAGGACCTTTCCATTGGTCATTGTTCCTGGTGGTAGGGCAAACAGGATGCTGGCCATGTTGCCTGACCCTTCCCCCACCTCAGCTCTGATAGTTGCAGCTTTGGAGCCCGGTGCTGCTTGGGCTTCAGCCACCTACAGCTGCTGGAGCAGTGTGGGCTGTATATATCATACCTGGGTGATGCCCCCAGGCTTGCATAAAGGAATGGGCTACAGGATGCCCAGGCCATAGGGCTGTTGGGCTACTGCCAATGGGGGACTTCCAATGTAGCTGCTTCCCCCCTTCCTCCACCAGATGGGAGAGAACATAATTCAAGTTTCCCTACTATTTTTTCAGCTTTTTTTCAACATCTTTATCTGGGGATCTGATCTGAAATGAGAGGGGATAACAAGTGAGAAAAAGACCTAAATGAACAGGGGACATTTTCAGAGGTGTAGGGCATCAGGGTATCAGCTGTGATGGTCTTGTTAGTAATCCCTACAAGAGAGATACACTCATGACTATGGGGGAGGGAAGTGGGGAAGCAGAGGCATTTAAAACTGAGAGTATAGTACCAGTGTCAACAAAGGCAGATACCTCTTGTCCCTGAACGTGCAAGGAGACATCTACAGCAGGAGTCATAAATACAATAGGCTTGGTATGAATATTCCCCTCCTTGTGGCATCCCCTCCTGCCAAACCTTCCCAGAGATGCATCATGAGGTGATCAGAGGCTGTGGGGAGGGTCCTTTAATGCTTTCTGGGGTGCTTTCCCTTTTCTTATCATCCACCCTAGACTTCATTCTACACTCTGTCTTCTGGTAGCCATATTTTTTTTTTCTTAACAGTAGGAACAGATTCTTAGCTTGCATCTCTTGTATATTAAAGGGACCATACTTTCCTAATGGGCCAGAAGGGATGTGGAGAGAGAGGGCTGTTGCAAGGATAAATTTCTTTTTAGTATCTCTAAGTTCTTTCTTATTTATTTCATCCTCTACTAGACTGACAGCCAGTCATGCTGTGGTCTCAAAGAGAATCCCAAAGTCAGAATGTCACCAATAAGAAATAGTCTTAATTTGGGGTTGGAGCTAAGATGGGAGCTGAAAAGCAGGGATTTGCCTAAAGCTCTCCCCCAGGACCCTCCAAACACCTAAAAAAATGGCTCTGAACAAATTCTATAACTGCAGAACCCACGAAATAGCAGAGTGAAGCAGGGCTCCAGCCCAGGACAGCCTGGATAGTCACTGGGTAAGGTCTATCACTACCGTGCTGGGACTGGAGTGGAGCAGAGTCCAGTGTGGGCCACCAGACTGGGAGCCAGGTGGAACAGTCCTTAGTATCCTGAATCAGTGAGATGTGGCAGTTACCAGACTTCTCAACCCACAAACACCAAAGACAACAGAGAAGGTTAATGGGAAAAAAACCGTGGGACAGAGTGAAAGGAGTTCATGGTTCTGCCACTGCCCCAGGGGGGCAGCAGAGGTGATGCAGCTACAGAACTAGAGTTGCAGTTGTTTCTGGCCCCAGGCTCACCTGGTGGGAGGAGTTAATTGGAGGATCCCAGCGGGAGTGCAGAGCCTGCTTAGATCTGAGTCGTGGTCTGGGTTGGCGGTTCTTGGGGAAAGAGGAGTGCTGGTGTGGCATATCTTGCTGTGTAGAAAAAGCTCTGAAAACAACAGAACAGCCCATCAAGCTTGGGACAAAGCATTTTATACTCTACAAGCAGTCATACCCTGATCAAAAACTTAAGGGCTCAAGTAGTTGTCTGGGAACATGAACAGGCAGATGAAAACGAACTCACACTCAAACTCAAACTCTAGGTTCCTTTTCTGGTGACAAAGAAGACCAAAACATACAGCCAGAAGAAGTCAACAAAATCAAAGAGCCTACATTAACAGCCTCCAAGAAAAACATGAACTGGTGTCAGGCCATGGAAGAGCTCAAAAAGGATTTGGAAAAGCAAGTTAGAGAAGTAGAGGAAAAATTAGGAAGAGAAATGAGAATGATGTGAGAAAACCATGAAAAACAAGTCAATGACTTGCTAAAGGAGACCCAAAAAATACTGAAGAAAATAATGCCTTAGAAAACAGACTAACTCAAATGGCAAAAGAGCTCCAAAAAGCCAATGAGGAGAAGAATGACTTGAAAGGCAGAATTAGACAAATGGAAAAGGAGGTCCAAAAGACCACTGAAGAAAATACTACCGTAAAAATTAGATTGCAGCAAGTAGAAGCTAGTGACTTTATGAGAAATCAATACACTATAAAACAGAGCCAGGGGAATGAAAAAGTAGAAGACAATGTGAACTATCTCATTGGAATAACCACTGACCCAGAAAATAGATCCAGGAGAAATAATTTTAAAATTATTGGACTACCTGAAAGCCATGATCAAAAAAAGAGCCCAGATATCACCTCTCAAGAAATTATCAAGGAGAACTGCCCTGATATTCTAGAGTCAGAGGGTAAAATAAAATTGAAAGAATCCACCGATCGCCTCCTGAAAAAGATCCCAAAAAGAAAACACCTAGGGATATTGTTGCCAAATTCCAGAGCTCCCAGTTCAAGGAGCCAGAAAGAAACAATTTGAATATTGTGGAAACACAATCAGGATAACACAACATCTAGCAGCTTCTATAGTAAGGGATCAAATGGCTTGGAATATGGTATTCCAGAGGTCAATGGAGCTAGGATTAAAATCAAGAATCACCTACCCAGCAAAACTGAGTATAATGCTCCAAGGCAAAATATGAATTTTCAGTAAAATAGAGGACTTTCAAGCTTTCTTAGAGAAAAGACCAGAGCTGAATACAAAATTTGACTTTCAAACACAAGAATCAAGAGAAGCATGAAAATGTAAAGCAAGAAAGAGAAATCATAAGGGACTTACTAAAGTTGAACTGTTTTGTTTACATTCCTACATGGAAAGATGATGTGTATGATTCATGAGACCTCAGTATTAGGGTAGCTGAAGAGAATATACATATATATATATGTGTGTGTGTATGTATGTATGTATATGTATATATACACATATATATGTATATGTATATATACACATACACATAGGCAGAAGGCATAGGGTGAGTTGAATATGAAGGGATGATATCTAAAAAAAATCAAATTAAGGGATGAGAGAGGAATATATTGAGAGGAGAAAGGGAGAGATAGAATGGGGTAAATTATCTCTCATAAAAGAGGCAAGAAAAAGTAGTTCTGTTGGAAGGGAGGAGGGGACAGGTGAGGGGGAATGAGTGAATCTAGCTCTCATTGGATTTGACCTGAGGAGGGAATAGCATACACACTCAGTTGGGTATCTTACCTCACAGGAAAGAAAGAGGAAGGAGATAAAAAAGGGGGAGCAATAGAAGGGAGGGCAGATAGGGGGAGGAGGTAATCAAAAGCAAACACTTTCAAAAAGGGACAGGGTCAAGGGAGAAAATTGAATAAAGGGTGATAGGATAGGAAGGAGCTAAATATAGTTAGTCTTTCACAACATGAGTATCGTGGAATGGTTTTGCATAATGATACACATGTGGCCTATGTTGAATTGCTTGCCTTCTTAGGGAGGGTGTGTGTGGAGTGAAGAGTGGAGAATTTGGAACTCAAAGTTTTAAAAGCAGATGTTCAAAAAAAAGGTTTTACATGCAACTAACAATAAGATATACAGGCAATGGGGCATAGAAATCTATCTTGCCCTACAAGAAAATAAGGGAAAAGGGCATGGGGGGGGAGTGGTGTGAAAGAAGGGAGGCCTGACTGGGGAATTGGGGCAATCAGAATATATGGCATCTTGGAGTGGCTGAGGGGGTAGAAATGTGGAGAAAATTTGTAATTCAAACTCTTGTTGAAATCAATGCTGAAAACTAAAAATATTAAATAATTAATAACAATTCAAAATTATTAAAAAAGAAATTGTCTTAATTTCTTCCAGAGACAGCTGCATGAAGATTATAAACAAAGTAGGATAAAAACTGAAATGTCAAGGAAGAGTTAACAGGAATTAAGTATAAGGTGTAAACCATTTACCTATTTTTTTTTCTTACTCCTAGAATTACTTCCACACTGCCTGCTTTCCTTCTTTTCCCTGGAACAATAAAGCTATTAATCTTGTCATTTACTTTTTAAAAACTTTTATAAAATTTAATCCTTATTTTTCCTTAACACAAACCCTACAGATTTGTACCCCAAAACTTACTAAGATCTTTCAGGAGGGAGTGGCTTCCTGAAATTACCCCAAAGTCTCAGGAGTTCTCCTGTGCAATCATAAAATATTAAATTTTAAACTCCTTAATTTGCTAAGGTGTTTTTAGTGATTCTACAAACTTTATTTATCTGACTCTTTTCCCCCTGTCTTTCCAACATAGCCAAAGCTGAAATGAAAGGAGAAAAGTGTCTTATAGGTTTTTTTTTCCTCTTTTCTTATAGCCTAATCTCCCATGGAAAGTCTAAGTCAGAGTTAGCCCTGCTTATTGAGACTTTTTTTTCAAGTATGGAAGTTCATTAATCCTTCCCAGCAGTTCTAAACTCTCTGGCTACAGCCCTTAGAAGTTCCCTACCTCCTCCCCCCTTCCCTTCCCCCCTACCCCCCACAGCCGAGCTGCCTGCATTATCTATTTTTCAAAGTAACAGAATCTAGCTCACTAGCACAAGCATGGCACCTGACATTTTACAAAGACAGAGACACAGACAAAATCAGAAGACAGATACAAACAAAAAGCCAGCTCACAATCCACTCATGAGAAAGCATGCAATTAAAATGCTAATTGCAACCTGTTCTGAGGCACCCAATACAATGGAGGCATACTCAGTTTGCAATTTTAACTGGGGTGTGTGGTGAAGGAGTGGGAGGCTGGAAGAGAGGACAATTGATAAGAGGTATGTAGAAAAGATAACCTTACTAGAGTGATACAGGATGAACCAGGTCAAGAGAGGGCCCTGGAATTTTCCTCACAAAGAAAGGTGAGCTCAGCTAAGGCATGAGTCCAGGATTAGAGTTAGGAAAGGGTGGTGGACTCACCAGAGGAGGCCAGGCTCTGGAAAAATCTCCAGGGACACCTAGTCTGTTCTCACTGGTACCAGAATGTCCACTTGTGCCAGTTCTGAGTCCAATCCCACTTCTGACACCAATTTAAATGTCAACTAGACCAGAACCTGTTACCAGCCTCTGCATGGCCAGAATGAAATGATGCAGGCTATAAACAGGACAGTCAGGAATCAAACAGAAGTTTAATCGGTTTCAAAGTGAGGGAAAGCTCACAAGCAAGGACACATGAGCCAAAGCCCTTCCCCTAGTGGTGGGGGATGCAGAGGCAATGTAGGGAGATCTTAGTATTTATAGCTATGCAGCAAGCTGTATCCCTGACAATGAGGGGTAACCACAACAATGTGAAAAGTTTGATTCATAGCAAGACTTCATGAGCAGAACATGGGCACTATGGGAGCTTGTCCATGCTCAGAAACCACCTGATATTGGTGTGTAACAATTCTGGGATTTTGCTGGGGCTGAGATCATCAAAGGATTGTTGTTATGCCAAGCTTAGGGCATAGTCTGCTTGCTGACCCTTAGCTCTGGAAAAAGAAGGTGTCTGCTACTATCTTGAAAACACCAATTCCCTGAGATGATGCAGTGCACTAATGATTATAAGTATTTTTTAAATTGGAACTATGAGTTTGTTGGTATGGGAATTTTAGGGGATGTTGTTCATTTCAGTCATGTCTGAAGCTTTATGACCCCATTTAGGGGATTTCTTAGCAAAGATATTGGAGTGGTTTGCCATTTTTTCTCCTGTTCATTTTATAGATGAGGAAACTGAGGCAAATAGGGTTAAGTGACTTGCCTGGGTCACACAGCAAGTGTCTGAGGTCATATTTGAACTCAAGAAGATGAATCTTCCTGACTCTTGGCCTGGTGCTTTATTGACTGTGCCACCTAGCTAGAATTTATTCTCAGGGAATAAATCCCCTGTATTAGTCAATCAGTCAACATGCATGTATTAAGCACCTATTATGTGTTAAGTACTCTATTAAATGCTTGGGATTAAAAAAAGGCAAAAAGTCTCATTTCTTGAGGACCTCACAATTTTGAGGGAGATAATATGCAAACAGCTATATACAAACAAGCTATATATAAGATAAATAGGAAGTAATCGACAGAAGGAAGGCACTAGAATTAAGAGAGATTCAGAATGTCTTCTTATAGAAGGTGGGATTTTAGCTGGGAGTTAAAGGAAATCAGAGAAGCCAGTCAGCAGAGATGAGAGAGAACATTCTGGGCATGCGAGACAGCTTGTGAATATACCCGGAGTGGAAAGATGAAAGTCTTGTTTGACAAACAACAAGAAGTCCAGTGTCAAGCTGGATGGAAGAATACATGAGGCTGGGGTGTAGTGAAGGACAAGGTGTAAGAAGACTGAAAATGATCTGGTCTGGTCATCTAGGTTATGAAGGACTTTGTTGAAGGGCAAAGTTTCAAACAAAGTTGTTTGAAGGACAGTCCTTTCAGTCACGTCTAACTTTTGTGACCCCATGTGGGTTTTCCTGGCAAGGGTACTGGAATGGTTTAGCATTTCCTTCTCCAGCTCATTTTACAGATGAGGAAACTAAGACAAACTGGGTTTGCCCAGGATAACACAGTTAGTAAATGTCTGAGGCTGGATTTGAACTGAGATCTTCCTGACTCCGGATAGGCACCTAGCTATTTTATAATAAATAGAAGATTTTATATTTGATCCTGGAGCTGATAGGAAGCCACTGGATTTTATTGAGTAGGTTGAATGGAGGATGGATTAGAATGTGGAGAGACTTATGGCAGGCACTAATCAGCAGCCTGGTGCAATAGTCCAGCTGTGAGTACATAAGGGCTTCTACCAGGGTAGAGGCAATATCAGAGGAGGCGAGAAGAATTCAAGAGATGCTGCAAAGGTGAAAATGACAAGCCTTGGCAACAGATTGGATATGGGGATGAGAGATAGTGAGAAGTTGAGATGACACCTAGGTTGTGAGCCTGGGAGACTGAGACGATGGTGGTGCCCTTGAGAATAATAAGGAATTTTGGAATGGAGGAGGGCTTCAGGAGAAAGATAATGTGTTAAGTTTTGGAAATGTTGAGTTTAAGGTTTCTGTACGATATCCAGTTCAAGATGTCAGATAGGCAACTGGAGATGTGAGACTGGAGATCAGTTGGTTGGATAAGTCGATTCGAGAATCATCAGCATAGACATGATAATTGAATCCAAAGGAAATGATGAAATCACCAAATAAAACAGTATAGTGTGAGAAGGGAAAAGGGACACCCACAGTAAGTGGGCATGACCCAGATGAAGATCCAGCAAAGGAGACTGAGAAGGAATGGAATGGGATAGAATAAGCATTTAAATAATGCCTATTATCTGCCAGGCATAGTGTTGAGTGTTTCACAAATATCTCATTTGAGTAAGAAGCAGTGGTCAGATAGGTAGGGGGAAATAGAGCAGGGGACAGAGAGGTCTGGAGGTCCCTATGCCTAGCTGTGTCCTATTCAGGCAAAATAAAAATCAATTTCATAGAGTAGTGGAAAGAACATTGGGCAGGGAGTTGGAAGACCTGGAAGAAACAAGCAGCAGCAACAACGAACAACTTACAGTCTTAGGAAATTGCCTCTGAGAAGTTAAGTCATTTGCCCAGAGTTGCACAGCCAGTATATGGCAAAGACTTAACCCAGGTCGTCCCTTGTCTGATGTTACCTCTTTATTCACTACAGAGCACTGTGGCCCAAGCAAAATAATAGCTGACTCCAATGTATTTCTTTATGGCTCATCCCATTTCATCTTCATTACCCTGTGATATAGAGAGTGAAAGTATTATTATCCCAATTTGACAGATGAGAAAATTGAGGCATTCAGAAATGCAAGATGATTTGCCCAAGGTCAAATAGCTTGTAAGTGATGGAAGCTGTTACTTGAACCCAGGTCTTGTGACTTCAAGCCCAATGCTCTTTTTTCACTGTAACATGAAATTGATTTTGATTTTGCCTGGAAACACACACACACACACATACATACACACACACACACACACACACACACAGAGCCAGAGAGGAAAAATTTATAGCCCTCTTTTAGTCCTTGCAACATTCCCCCTGTCAATCATCTCAAGTATTTCAAAGGAAAAATATACTTAGTTATTTTGATGGAGTCTTTATCTGATTAGTGTGAGCACTCCTTCCATCAATGCAAATCACAATCCTTCTATGATTTCTCATGCCATACAATTTTTGTTCATGTCTTTCTGTAGTTTCTCCACAGAGGGTCCATACAACACATGGTATCAGGAAGATACAAACAAAGCACTCAGGCCATTCATCTCTCCTCTGTCAATCTTGTTACATGACGGCCTACTTCTTTTCCTGGCAATCCATTTCCTTGTATATGACTTTTTACTATTTCTTATTATTGTTGGGAATATTCTGTAGCTTACTTACATAATGTATCTTTCTATGGGGCTTTGGGTCATCTGCCAAGCTGCTTCTTTTGAGCTATCCATACAGAGTTCCCAGGAGAATTTTGGTATTAAAGGCTAGGCTTTCACAATGGGGAAAAGCTTTGGATCATTCCAGTTTCCAGGATGTGAAAAAATGTTATTCTCCTTTTCTTACTCAACTGTGGACCCAAAATATTGTCATTATCTAGAATTGTCCGAGATACATGCCCTGATGAGCTAGCTCAATGGACTGCCCATTCATCTGTGTGTTGAAATCATGGTAGAATGCATTTTTGATCCACTTCTCTGTTTTATTGTTATGGGTAAGACAGAGTTAATTAATTCAAATTATTTTAAATTGCATAAGATCTGAAGATTTAGAGCAGGAAGAAACCTTAGAGATCATCTACTCCAATCTTTTTTAAGAGATGTGGAAACTGAAACTTAGTGGTATAATTAATAATAATAATAGCTATTTCTTGAAGGTCACACAAATATTGTGTAGGAGATATTGGGAGCTAGCCACTTACTCTGACTTCAAATCCAGTGTTCTTTCTTTACACTGCTGTGTTAAAAAAATGCAATAGAAGTCACAGGCATCAAAAAAATCCTGAAAGAAAGTCATTCCTCTTTCACCATATTTGGAGGAAGCTTCTTGACTAGCATCTATTAAATTAGTTTCAGGGCACTGTAATGAACCAACACTAGAGACTGCTGTGTGCTACTTGATTTTTGAGCCCAGGTCTTCAGGAACATGGGGCCACATTGCTTCAGAGAACAGAGGCCAGCTCCTTGGAACAATAGATGAATTTGCTGTCCATCTCACCATATGCACACATATTTAGTAAAGTGTGGGAAAAGGAAATAATTTTTATTGGTATTATTTTAGGAGCCCTGGGCAATAGATCCAAATATGGTCTGAAAGAAAGATTTATTCCCTTGGAAATTTTGGATCCTGGGATACCTTTAGTTTTTTCTTTCTTTTAATGGGATAGTTTCACTAAACGTGTGTGTGTGCACATATGAGAGAGAGAGACAGAGACAGAGACAGAGAGAGAGAGAGAAAGAGAGAGACACAGAGACAGAGAGGCACAGAGACAGAGAGGCACAGAGACAGAGACATAGAGAGACAGACAGACAGAGACAGGTAGAGAGACAGACACACACACACACAGAAACAGAGAGAGAGAGAGAGAGAGAGAGAGAGAGAGATCACACACTCACAGCTTTTTTTAGTGAGGGACCCAAGGGGACAATCACATTCTTCATGAAGGATTCATGCCACGCACAAATTATAACACACAGTGCTCAATATAGAGCAGTGTTGAGAAGCATGCTGTTTCTTATTCATTAGAGAAGCAGAGTGAGTGAATGGAAATAGCACTCGATTTGGGTTCAGCTCCCACATTCCCCCACCCCCTTTAGTTCATGCAACTTGGAAATGTCCTTTCTCCACTCTGAGTCTCAGTTTCCTCATCGGTAAAATGGAAGATGTGGAATAGTTGATTACAGAGTTCACTTCCAGTGCTTACATTCTATGTCTATAATTCTCTGAGGCTTCTTCCCTCTTTGCTATTCTATATTTGAAAGTCTCTTCCAGTTTTAATGCTGAACTGCCCTGAGTAATAGTAGACTTCTACTCCCTGAAGCTGAGGCAGCAGAGCCACTTTCCCAGAATATTTCGATGGTTTCTGAGGTCCACTTTAGCTACCGGCTTCTCTGATTCTCTGATGTGAAGGTGATTTCCATTTCCTACAGTCTTAAATCTTTGATTCAATCATCTGACATCCAATTGTTTATCTTTCTAAGCACTGACAGTCCATGGACCTCCAATTTTTCAGAGACAGTTAAAAAACCTTGAGTAATATTCAAGCCAAGTGTCACAAAAATAACAATGACTCCAAAGGGAAACAGTGCATCTACTTGTCCTGATTTATCACAATGCTAGTATGTCTGGGGATCCATGGGTCTTATTTGATTTACTTCAACAAAATGCAAATTCACAGTCAATTTAATTTTACTTAAAATCAACATATAAAACTAGACATAGGCACATACCTATACCTATACAATATTAATATATTATATAAATGTAATTTTAAAAGTTTATAAAATGCAGTTACATCTCATTCATAATCCTATTTAGGGCTGCCATAGCATAGGCTCCATGCAGCAAATATAGCTTGAATAGGACAATGTCATAGACCAAAATGCAAATGATATATGTGCAGCTTTCTTTGTCCTCCTCCCCCAGCACACAGCTATTTCATGTGATCATACCTAAATAAACTGGTCTATTTACTAGGGCATTTACCTGTTTAAGACTCAGAGTTATATTAAATAAAATCGAGTGCCTAGGCTAATAAATTTGCAGAAAGCCTATTTGTTTTACTGAAGAATTTATTGCTGCAGTAATAACTGTCAGAGTGTGAGCATGGTTAAAGGGCTGGAGACAGGACCAGCTGCACTGAGGATCTATCACATTATCGACTTCCTGACAGGAGTGTTGTGAACTCTTTTGTCATAAACTCAAGTACCCAGAGTTGAAACCCTCGATCAATGAAAGGGGACTCTGAGATCCAGCTTCTTGGGAAAGGGCAACTCTACTGTTTGACCCACTAGGACACAAATAACAGGATTTTATAAGCTGGTGTGGGGTGTGGGTGGTGGTGATTTATAACAAGCTTCAGGGTGGCTTTTTGGCATTTATTTTAATTAACAGAATGTACACTTAATAATGCCACAAAGAGTTAAATGAATATTTTCCTGATTCTAGTGTAATGAAAGGTATGGCTCTAGAATAGTAATATGGTCTGGAGTTGTATCAATCAATTAACACACATTTGTTTAAGTCCTACTATGTTCTAGGTACAACATTAAGCTCTTGGGAATAAAAATTAAAAGTGAAGCAGCTCCTGCCTTCAAGATGTTTACATTCTAACAGAGGTAATAGCATTGATGTTGATTGGAATGTATGAAACAGAGACAAGGTAGGTAACTTTGCTGCAGAAGGCTCCTGATAGTTGGGGGAAGGGTGACCAGGAAAGATTGCATGCAACATGTGGTACTTGAGCTGAGTCTGTATGGATACCCAGGATTCCCAGAGGTCAGAGTGGGAAGCACAAACATTCTTGAACTGGGGAACTGCCAGTGTAAAAGTTGGGAATCTGGATGACTAATGGTGGTATCCTTTCCAAAAATAGAGAAGCCCCAAGAAGGATAGGTTTAGAGTCAGTGGGGGTAGTGCAGGGGAGGATAACAAATTAATTTTGTTTTGAACTTGTTAAGTTTGAGATAGCTATTGACATCCAGTTTGAAATGTCCGATAGGCAGTTGGTTATGTAGGGATGGAACTCAAGAAAAATGATCATGTCTATAAGTCAGCTGCATAGAAATGACACATATGGGAGCTGATGAGATGACTTAGAGAGAGAGTAAATATAGAAGACAAAACAGAGAGGGAAGAGTACCAAGGACAGTTCCTTAGATTATCTCAACCCTTAGGGGGCATGACATGGATGACTGAGACTGAGAAGGGGAGGTCAGACAAGTAGGTGAGAATCATGTGTAACAACAGTGCTACATGCTACTGCTGTGGCTGTGTAAGACCAATAACACCAGCACACAGGAGGGCTGCTAGCACAGGTTCTTTGATCTGCTTTTCTAAGGAAAGCAATTTTAAGGGGTTAACAATCTCACTTTAAATAAACATATGTATATCATTCACTTAGTTCAGGGGAAAAAGTCAGCAACCTGAACTTCAGAGCAAATACAAATAGAAATTAGAAGCAGAAATTATATAAACAGAGCAAATAAACATAAACCAGTAGACAGGCTTCTAACCGTCTAACTCTAGCAATATATATATAGTTACCAGAGAAAGAAGCATCAGCATCTGGGTTTTCAAAGCCAGGGGCTCAGTGATGGCTACCCAGAGTCTCCTCTTGTCGAATCACATGACACTCTTCCAGTGATTGAGAGCCCCAAAACAAAATGCCAACCTCAGATCTTATATACTCTTCTTAGCGTCAGAGGGCATCACAACCATGGGACTTAAACTCATGTGAACTAGACTTTCTGGTTTCTTAAGCAGGTCATCAAAGACTCCTAATTCAACCAAAGAAATAAAGGCAAGACTCATTGAAAGGAACTTGATTACCTCAGTGCTGCAAAAGAGAAAACAATAAAACAAGTCCCACCCTGATTGCCATTAAATGCAGAGAAGAGAAAGTATCTGGGAGGAGAGAATCGTTAACAGGGTCAAATGCTGAAAAGATGTCAAAAAACTAAGGAAGATAGCTTTTTTCCAGGTAGAATGAGAAGAGAGGTACAACAATATAGAGAAGTAAAGTGAATTTCAAGTCAGAAGACCTACAACTGAATTGCAGCCCTGCTATTTGGTCCCCGAGTGACTTTGGGGAAGTTGTTTCCTCTCTTTGGAATTCAATTTCCTCACCTGTAAAACAGAAATGATATTACATTGCTATCTATCTCATAGGGTTGTCGTGAGTCCATACATTAGAGAGTCATTGTGTGTCAACACACACTTTTCAATTTAATCTACATTATTAACACTTTTTAAAAAGTCCAGACAATCAATAAAACAATAAAAAAACACTAATTTGTCATCAGTGCCAATTTTTCAGGCATAAACACTCATGCTGAAAAATTTAACAATCAGCTCTTTCAAGCCAGTTAGAGCCAGCTCCAGCACACCTCTAGATATAAGAAACATTGCAGAGGTGGAATGGACAAGACCTGGCAGGTCAAAGCATTTTAAGAGTATAGATTTAGAGCTGGAAGGGATCACAGAGCCATTGAATTCATCCCATCCATTTTACAGATTAAGAAACTGAGACACAGAGATATTAAGTGACTTGCCCAGGAGTACAAAACTAGCAAGTGCCTGAAGCTAGATTTGAACTCAGGTTTTCCATACTCCAGGACCAACATTCCGTTTACTAATTCATCTGGCTGCTTCGGAATGGCTATTTTCAATTGAGATGTAAAATTGTAAAATGTTTTACCTAGAAAGAATCTCAGTTCACCTAGATCGACCTTCTTCCAAATTTTGAATCTGCTCTATAGCCCCTCTGAGAGAGGATCATGGATTATCTTTATGTTGGAGAGGTATTAAGAGGAAGTCACAGATTCACAGAATTCAATTCGATTCAACAAATGTTTAAGTCCCTTTTATGTTCAAAGCAATGTGCTAAGGAAAATAACCACAAAAGAGAAACAGTTCACATTCTATAAGAGGCAATATGTTGTATATTGACATTGGACTTAGAGTCAGGATGACTTGGGATCAGATGCTCTTTGGGACACTTGTTAGCCGTATGATCTCTAGCAAGTCACTTAACCTCTTTGGGTCTCCCTTTCTCACTCTTTAATGAGAAGGTTGGAGTAATCAACCTCAAAATTCCCCAAATCTGTGGTCTTATGATCCTAGATAGAGTATGATCGTAAGGAGATACATTTAAAGTAATGCAAAATAATGTCCTGAGGGAGATAGTTCTAATAGAAAGGTTTCCTATAAGATATGGTACCCAGTATGTGCTGGAAAGAAAGCTAGGGATTCACCAAGGTGAAAATAGGAGGGGAGTGCACAGGGACCCATGTATGCAAAGGAACCTTAGAAAGGGGATCTAGTCCAAAGTGCATCTGCAGCATGAATACCATAGAAGGTGTTCTGAGAAGAACACACACACACACACTGTCAAAAAGAATTAATATTTTTAAGCCTTACTTAATTACACCTGCCAAGAATTCCATTCTTTTTCATCCATGTCTAAGATATGAACTACAGAAATGGTTCATGTGAAGGAATCTTCGCAGTAGTTTTACATTTGGCTTCTCTGTATTTATGTCAATTCCATTCAATCCAACAAACATTCATTGCATATTTACATTAAACTTAGTAAGCAGAGCTGTTGAGAATGTAATCCAATCCAATAAAATTTATTTCAATTCCATCCAATTTAAAGTGTTGCAGTCCAGTAGAAAAAGCCTGGATTTGGAGTCAAAAGACTTAAGTTGAAATATTCACTGTGTGACGTTGGACATCATTTACATTTAGTCTCTCTGGACCTCATTTTCCTCATCCAAAAGATAAAGAAGTTGGAGGTAGATGACATATTTATTTAGTTAATACATTTTTATTTTTTTCCTACCTCCTTCTTTCTGCCATTCGAAAAGAAAAAAGAAAAAACAAAACCTTTGTAACAAACATATATAATCAAATAAAACAAATTCACACACTGTCCAATTATCCAAAGATGGACCTCTATTTTTGCCTCTTGAGTCAGTCTTCTTCTACTTCATTGGTCCTCTGGAATTGTGATCGGTCAAAATTCTCAAGTGTTTGAAAGTTGCTTTCCTTTATGATATTGTTGTTACTGTATTCTCCTGGTTCCTACTGATATGAGCTCATATAAGTCTTCTCAAGTTTCTCTGAAACTATTTCTTTCATTATTTCTTATGATACAATTGTATTCCATTATATTCATAGCCTTTAATTTGTTAGGCCATTTCCCAACTGATTTTCATCCATTTAGCATCCAGATTTTTAATACCACAAAAAGAGCTGCTGCAACTGTTTTTGTACGTGTAGGTCCTTTTCCTTTATGCATCGTGAATTACATGTGTTATGGTATGACTGACTTAACTTGAACTAATATATATGTATTTGTATCTAGCTGTTAGAACTGAAACCTCACAATCTACTTCCCTCCATCTGCTTCTTCAGACTTCCTGGTAGTGGTATTGGCTACTAAAATGTGATTTCTCTTAGCTGTCCATACATCTTTCAATGGTGAGGGTTATTAACAGTTCTCACGGCATTCCCTCAACTGGACTCAGTTTCTCTGTAGCATGGAGAGCTCATTTTCTTTGGAAGGATGCCAATTCACTTTAAATCAGATCCAATTGTTAGGAAGTCCTACTCCCCCTTGTTCCTCCTTCCCCTTTGCTGGGCATATATATGTCTCCTGGTCACTTCTAATCATTGGTTCTAGTTCTACCTTCAACAGGAAACTGGAACAAAAGAAAAGTAAAAGGTAGCGTTGGGAAATAGAGCCTGTGTACCCATATGTGGCAGCTTTGTTTTCCAGGTTTTAAAGTATGTGGAGGTAGCCTAAGAAGCACCCCAAAATTCTTTGATAAAGGGCAGTATATGTATTTTGTTGTAGTCTCTTAATATTTTAACATATTACCTCAAGGGACTATGTATTATAATGGAAAAAAGAGATCTAGACTTGATTTTGACTTTAAGTGCTGCTACTGATACTTCTTGACAGGGGATTCGAGTCAAGGCATCCTCTTTTTCAGTATCAGTTTTCTTATCTGTAAACTGGGTATAAGTCTACTTTCCCAGTTATTTTGAAGAAAGTACTTCGTGTCCTCTAAACAGGCGATGTCCATGTGAGCTAGTATTGTTTTCTGGTCCTTGAATAAAGTCTTGGAGCTTTATTCAGGTCATCTAAGTGGTTTAGTTAATTTTGCCTTATTATTAGTTATGAGGCAAAGGGAGATAATTTAGAGGTTCTTGTAAATAAAAAAAAGGATTCTTTGGGGTTTATGTTTATGGCTTTTATGGTCTGGCTCAAAGTCTATTCTGTCCACAATCAATACATTCTGCTCCTGGCTCTACTGAACCAAAAATAACTTCAAAAAATGACCTAAAACTCAGTTTTTCAGTTCAACTCTACTTGCTCCTGGGCATTTTGAAAATAAATCAATAAGGGAGGTAAAACCTGAAATCCAGACAAATTTTTGATCTTTAGCATTCTTTATTTCTCTTTTCCAGATCCACAGTTTCTTCTTTCTCCTCTTCTCACAGGCTTCAGCTTTGGTAGAGGGACCCTTTTATGATCTGGCCAGGATGCAGTCCATTCATCTCCCCCTCCCTCTCGATTAACATTGTTCATAGAAACACTTGGCAAGGGTGTCAATCAGTATTGTTATATTATTATTCATTACTCCTACTACTTAACAAAAAAGATCAAATGAGGTAATGAATATCAAGTGATATATAAATGGGATACATTATTGTTATTTCTGTAATAGTAATAGTGAGAGGTAGCATTTGCAGAGCATTTTAAGATTTGTAAAATGCTTTACTTATTATCTCACTGGATTCATTTTAGTAGTAGAAATGTTACTATACCAGTACTTTAAAGCAGTTGAGGTTTATAATGTCCATTTTATGGATAATATAATAGCGACACATTTCTGTAGAACTTAAAGATTTACAAAATTCTTTTCTTGCAACTACCTTATGGGGTAGGCAGTGCAAATATTATACAAGGTGTCCCAAAATCTTAGTGTGGTTTTAAACTTGCATTGCTTAAAACTAAAAAAAGCTTTAGTGGCTTAAAATTGCGTTAAGACTTTTAGGACACACTTTATTTTTCCCAGAAACAGATGTGAACCCTCACTCCACTGACAGAGATCACAGCTCATCTATGCTTTTCATCTCCTGTGACTCTTGTCCACAGAGGATGATGGAGATGTTCTTTTATTCATGTTGCTATCCTGTATACTGTGGTATACAGCTTCAGCTGTTTATTCTCTCTCTCTGTCTCTGTCTTTCTCTCTCTGCTTCTCTCTCAGTCTCTATCCCTCTGTTTTTGTTTCTCTCTCTCTGTCTCTTTCTCCTCCTCCTTTTCCTCCTCCTCTTTCTCTTTCTCCTTTCATTAATTCTTATTTGCAAAAAACTTCTGATGTTAAAGATCAAAAAGACCATTTCTATGCACATAGAAGGCAAAAAGGGGATTTTGTATGGAACTGTGAATTTCTATTTTATAACTTGCTTTAAAAAAGTATATAATGAATTCAAAATGTTACTTTCAAATCTGTCCTGCTTTTCTGTGCTTTCTTCTAAACTTCTTCCTTTCCTCTTTTCTACATTAAAAAAATGTTTCAATGGTTCTCTTTTTCATCAGTATTGCTATTTTTTCACAGTCTATCATGTTTACAATATGTCTGTTACAGTGTGCGATATTCTCCTGGCTCTGCACACTTCACTTTGCCTCAGTTCATGTTTGTCTTCCCAGGTTTTTCTGAAATCAATCTGCTTATCATTTCCTATAGCAAAATAGTATTCTATCATAATCATATACCCCAACTTGTCCAGGCATTCCTCCATTGGTGGGTATACCCCTGATGTCCAATTTTTTGCCATCATAAAGGGAGCTGTGTTATGGAAGCATTGTTTTAAAGCTTTTGGAATGGAGTATTGAGAAGGCACAGTAAAATGCTTTCTTTACTCTGCCACCTTGGCTCTGCCCTCATTTCAAGGAATCTTATAATAATTACTATTCAGATTTCTTAGAATGAGAGGGCAAAGTTAAAACAGAATCTACCAGCCAGCTCCTGAAAGAATCCTCAAAATGTAAACTCTTGGGGAACATCATGGCCAAAATCCAGAGCTTTCAGATCAAAGCAAAAATATTACGAGCAGTCAAAACAAAAGAACTCAAGTGCTGAAAAGTCACAGTCAGGATCTCACACAATAAAGTGGCCACTACTATAAAAGAGCAGAGAACTTAGAATTCCATATTTTAGAAAGCAAAACATATGGGTTTATAGCCAAGAATAACTTACTCTCTATTAGACTTTAAGCTTCTTGGAGGCAGGTACTGTGTTTTGCCTCTTCTTGCATCTCCAGTGCTTAATATAGTGCCTGGTACATAGTAAGAGCTTAATAAATGTTTACTGATTGATTTATTGACCCAACAAAATCGAGAGTAATATTACAGGAGGAAATGATTCTTTTAATAAAGTAGAAGACTTCCAAGCATTCCTGATGAAAAGACCAGAGCTGCAGAGAAAATTTGGGGTTCAGACACAGGAATGAAAAGAAGAAAAAAGACTAAACAGGAAAGAACTATTATAAAGGACTACACAAGGATAAGTTGCTTATATTCAATTATGAGGAGTTGATACATATGTCACCTCTGATCCCATCAACAGGGTTGTAACAACAATGCTGCTTGCTGCTAATGTAGGGGTGAAAGTTCAATAACACCAGCACAGAGGAGGGCTGCTAGCACAGGTTCTTTGGTCTGCTTTTCTAAGGAAAGCAACTTTAAGAGGTTTACAATCTCACTTTAATTAAAAATACATATATCATTCACTTAGTTCAGGGGGAAAAGCCAGCACCCTGAACTTCAGAGCAAATACAAACAGAAATTACAAAGAGAGACAATATAAACAGAGCAAACACCCACAGTTATCAACAGACAGATCTCTAACTGTCTGACCAGGCAATTACACAGTTACCAGAGAGAGAAGCACCAACATCTGGGTTTTCAAAGCCTGGAGGTTCCAGTGGCTACCCAGAGTCTTATCTGGTCAAATTACATGACACTCTTGCAGTGAGTGAGAGCCCCAAACAAAACGCTAACCTCTGAGTTTATATACCCTGTTCAGGGTCAAAGGGTGTCACAACTGTGAGATTCAAACCTATGTGAACTAGGCTTTCTTGTTTCTTCAGCAGGTCATCAAAGACTCTTGATTCAAGCAAAGAAACAAAGGCCAGGTCATCAAAGTGAAAGGAAAAACAGTATAACAGTCCCACCCTAATTACCATTACAAGGCTTCATAGAGGGGGGTCCCATTAGGCAAGACCTAGGAGAGTTTTATGTTGATTCTAATTAGGAAAAGAATGAAAAGAGGGGAAAAGGGATACATTTGTGGGGTGGGGGAGAGAGAAGTTAAAATTATCTTATATAATCAAGGTGCACAAGTAGATATCTATACAAACAAGGAGAAGAAGGTGGTTTGGGAGCAGCTGACATTCAAATTTTTTTGTGAGCTGGTCAAAAGAAGCAAGGATACTCAAACACAGTTGTATACAGAAATCCATTTTCCTTAATGGGAAAATGGGAGGGAAAGTAAAGAAGAAGAAAGGGGAAATTAGAGGGAGGATATACAAAGGGAGAGATTAGTCCTAAGCAAAATAAACTCTAGAGATGTATGAAAATATTTATAGCTCTTTGTGAGGTGGCAAAGAATGGAAATATGAAGTAGTGCTCATGAATTGGGGAATGGCTGAACAAGTCGTAAGACATGAATGTGATGGAATATTATTCTGCTGAGCTCTTGGCAGTGTAATGAACAACTGGGATTCCAGAAGACTAATGATGAAACATGCTGCCTACCTTCTAACAGAGAAGTGAAGGATTAAGAATGCAAAATGAAACATTAAAAAAAAAAGGTTTTTTTGGACATGGCCAATGTAGAAATCTGTTCCGATTGCCTCTACATGTCTGTAATAAGGTTTTTTTCCCTCATGTTCTCAATTGGGAGCATAGGGTTAGGGGAGGGAGAGAAGTTATAAACTTGGCTAATTAAAACAAATAAAATATTTGTTAGAAAAAGAAAAAGAATGATAAACTTTCTCAAGCCAGTTAGAGCTACTCCACCCCTGGAAACAAGAGAAATTGCAAAGGTGGAATGTATGAGACTTGGTAAGTTATAGGATTTTAAGATCACGGATTTCGAGCCGGACAATACCAGAGAGGCCATTGTTTCCAAACTCCTCATTTCATAGATGAGGAAATTGAAGCACAGAGACATTAAGTGACTTATCTATGGACATATATAGAGGCATATATTAGGTACCCACTATGTGCCAGGCACTGTGCTAAGCACTTTACAAACAGTATTTCATTTTATGCTCACAACAATCCTAAAAAGTAGGTGCTATTATTATGATCTTTATTTTGCAATGGAAAGGACTGAGTCAGACAGAGGTTAAATGATTTGCCCAGAATATACAAGTAGTAATTAACTGAGACTGGATTTGAACTGAAGTCTTCTGACTCTATCTCCTGCAATACCTAGTGGCAAGTAAATACAGAGATTGAAAAAGAAAAAAAAAAAAGAAAATTAAAAGGAGGAAATGTTAGAAGGGGGCAGTTTTTGAGCTGATACTAAGGGATATAATTGAAGTTTTAGGTGGGGAGATTGATATTGGAAAGGAGAATGCCAACTTATTTGCTGAAACAAGAGAAAAAGTAGAGGGAATGGGTAAACATTTAGAGGGGTTTGATATCAATAGTATTTGAAATAAAGTGGCTCATGACAGATGGTCTTGATTTTCTCAGCAATGTCTGAAGTTAGTTCCTCTAAAAAATATACAAAGGCTGTGAGTGGGGTTGGTGACTAGAAAAGGGCAGAGTTTTGAAATAGTCTTTCAAGGCTGTGGAAAATTCCACTGGAGGAAGAGGGATAGTGTCAACCAAGGAAGACTAAAAATATTGTCATGAAATAGTTTGGGCTCATAGATAATATGAATTTGAAATAGACCTAGTTGTCATGGTTTTGCGAACTACTCCAATGGCATTTAGCAGCATGGAAGTAGGATCAGAGATTGTGGATGGTAGGATTTAACTCCAGTTTGAGGATTTTTAATGTATAAACAATTGTAGGAAAAGGTAACAAAGGAGCCAAGAGGTAAGTTGAAAGATAGTCCAAATGCTGTGATGCCTCGGAATAGAAACCTATGGGAAAATCTCTAGAAGACTGGGAAGATTCAGAATGGAGGATTTATGGAAATACTTGGTTAAGAATAACATAGGAAGAGAAAGCAACAATAAATTAGAATCTATGCGGGTGAAGAAAGTGCCCATAGTGTTGAAATCATAGATTTCACACAATATTCTTATATTCTTTTAGTTATTATCAATGAAAGTAATAATAATTACATTCCAATTCTTCAAAGACATTATTTGATACACAAAGGGATCTCTTCTACTAATGCAGATTGCAATTCATCCATCTAATAAAATATTTTATGAGTTACTTAGGGCAAATACATTATCATCTGGTAGCCAATCCTTACTGATATGCCTCTACAAATTTAGTCCAGTTCATGGACACTTCTACCTTAGCGGAACTCACTCAAGGACCTTACTATCTAGTAAGGGTGATAAAATATGTAGAGAGATAACTATAAAGAAAATAAAATAGAATAATAAAGATACAGAAATGATACACAAACAAAGCACTCTTTCAGGTCTATAAAAGAAAAGCACATTTATGATGTGGATGACTGGGAAAGAGTCCATGAAAGAGGTAGAATTTCATCAAGGTATTGAATATTAATAGCATTGCAATATGTGATGGCCAAATGTCTTGTGAAATAATATTTCTTGTGGCCTAGGTGTATGAGAAAACCCAGTCCACCAAGTCTTTCTTTGCCCCTCCAGGGAGTACCTGTGAGCCATCTTTCCATTTAACAGCAACATTCTTCTTTTTTCTGGTTTTGTTTATAGCAAGAATGTCAAGACTGATATGATTCATTGACTTCACAACATGACCACTCATAGGTTATTGGCCCAAGAAACTCATGAGTAGAGTACCAGTAGGTAGTTAAATTGAAGCTTGTTGATAGTCTAAATCTGTGCAATTCTTATAAACCTCTGTTCCCTTTCTTATCACTCTACCACAGTCCCTGAAGGGGTTGAAGGGAGCTGCAACGACCATTTTTCACTTTTCTTTGTTTCATGATTTGCCATGGCCAAAAAGTTTGGAATAAAATGTATTACATTTTGACAAGAAAAGAATTGTAATGGATGTGGGAAATATCCTTGAGTCAGATACCCATGTACAATCATACCTACAACTCATCAGAGCTAAGAATTGGCTAAAAAAGAATTAAGAATGAGAAAAATATACAGCAAAAATTAGATTATTTAATCTTCAATTATATAAAGAAGTTATTAAAATATAAAATGGAATATAGATACTAGAAATGATATTAACACTGACCATAATACTTTCATATAGAAGTTTAACCAATTGAAATGAATTGTCAGAAGGAAACCGAAAGAGCCCAGAAAATGTCTAAGTCAGTAAACATCGGAATCAATTGCCAATGGAGAGAAATGGCTTCTGAAGGCAACATCCTCTTAGAATATAAACTTTTCTATAAAATCATATGAAGAAGGATGATGAACAGTTGTGAGCAATATTGTTTTATGAAACACAGAAGCGGTAGAAGATGAAATCAGTTTAAAGTAAGTATGACATGATATTCAACCAAGCAAAGTCAACTGCAGGGCCTTTAAGGATAGAAACTGGAGGAGGACTACAAATAGAACAAAAATTAAGAAAAAAACCCTGCAAAAAAATTTAGAAAACTATTTTTTTTCCATGAAAGATCAGGGAACCACTACACATAGACCCTAACCTCACACTCTGGAATGCTTAGAGAAGAGATAGAAATAGTACTAAAGAGAGCAAAATCAGGGAAAGCAGTTCAATTGGACCAAGTATATAGAGAGGGGATCAATGCTAATGTTAATATAAATGTAAGAGCATTGGAATACCAGTATAAAAGGTAGGGAGGAGGAGAAAATGCCAAAGACATGTAAAAAGAAAATCTCAGACTGAAAAAAAGTGATAGAGAACAATAGTTATTAAGTTATATGCCATCTCACATCTATACACAATTTCTTTATCATTTATATGAATATTGAGGGAATTGTTGGTGAGAATATTGATAGAGGACCAATAGGTTTCACCAGTGATATACAATAATGGATCTATCTATCTCCAATCCATATGTCAACCCAATCATGCCTGCAAATCCTCAGTGACTTTTATCCATGTTTTCCCAAATGTTATTCATAGAGGATTCATCCAACATGCTAGAGACCTACCTCATTTTCTCCTGAAACTTTAGGAAGATTAACAGTGGGACACTCTGGATAGCTATCTGTCATCTCTCACTCTTATTATATCGCCAGCCCATCTTTTCTTCCTATGATCCAGTTCATTACTGATGTCTTTCATTCCTGTTCTTCCTCAGGATACTTCATTACTCATATGTCATAGCCTGCTCACAACTCACTATCATCCATTCTATTGTTTTCTGAATGATATTCATGTTTAGTTTTTTTTTGGAGGCAGTGGTCATCCATGCCTTAGCAATTCTCAATGATAATTTCAGCAAAATGTTAGTATTAAAAAAAGGGGATTTCTGGTGGGAAGTTGGTGGAATGAGGTAGGAACCCCCTGAGGCCCTCCCAAATTCCCCTCCAAACAATTAGAAAACCACCTCAAAATTGACCCAGGAGCAGGGAAGCAGCTTACCAGCACAGCAGGAAAGATCAGTCTCACTGGGGTGGGAGGGGAGCAACATTTAAGAGTAGAAGCAGTCAGCCTCACAGCAGGGGGCCTGCAGCAAGGCTCCAAACCTGGGGCAATCCACCATTGAGGCCCCACCCTCCCGCAAAACAGCAATTTTCTGGGCAAGTGAGCAAGTTTATGCAGTGAAACAAGGCCCCACTCCAGTGACCCCACCCCCAGAGCAAGCTACCAGAAAAGCCTTGACCTCATTGCTAACCAGAAGTGAAGCCCCTCCCCAGGGCTGGCCAACAGCAAGACCCTTCCCCTAGGGCCTATCAGCAGAGATACTTGGTTGTCCTAGGAATCCTTCAGTAGGGTTCTACCCCTGGGGCAGGCCAGCAACAGGATCCTTCCTCCAGGGCCAGCCAACAGAAAAACTTTGTTATCACAGCAATCTAGCATCAAGGCCCCACCCCTGGAGCAGGCCAGCAGCTAAACCCTACAACCAGGGGAGGCCAACAGAGAGGCCCTACCCTCCAGCACAAGACAGAGAGAAAACCAGCAGCTAAGCCCTGAAGCCCAGTGAAAGCCAGCAGTAAGACCTAGAACCTCAGCATAAAAGGCTTGGGACAGTGCAGAACCAGAGCCCAACTCTCACATAAAAACACCAAGTCACAAAAAATCAGAAAAATAATGAACAAAAAACAGAAAAGAAATACTTTGACTATAGAAAGTTATAATGGTGATAGGGAGGATCAAAGCATCAGCTTAGAAGTGGACAAAGTATCAAAATGACTACATGTGAAGCCTCAAAGAAAAATGTAATTTTGTGACAGGCCCAAAAAGAATTGCTGCAAGTGCTTAAGAAGCATTTTACACAGCATATTAGAGAAGTAGAAGAAAAATTGGGAAAAGAAATGAGAATAATGCAGGAGAATCATGAAAAAAGATTCAAAAACATAAGAAAAGATGTACAAAAATTTATTGAGGAAAATAATTACCTAAAAAATAGAATTGGCCAAATGGAAAGGGGAGTACAAAAGCTTCATGAAGAAAATAATTCTTTAAAAATTAGAATTGAACAGGTGGAAAATAATGACTCCATGAGACATGAAGATACCATAAAACAAAATCAAAAAAAGTAAAAAAAAATAGAAGAAAATGTGAAATTTCACATTGGAAAAACAACTGGCTAGAAAATAGATTCAGGAGAGATAAAATAAAAATTATTGGACTACCTGAAAGCCATGATAGAAAAAAAAACACCCGGACAGTATCTTTCAAGAAATTATCAAAGAAAACTGCCATGTTATATTAGAATCAGAGGTCAAAATAGGAATTGAAAGAATCTGCTGATCACTGTCTGAAAGAAATCCCAAAATTAAAACTCTCAGAAACATCATAGCTATATTACAGAGTTCACAGATCAAGAAGAAAGCATTGCAAGCAGCCAAAAAGAAACAATTCAAATATCGTGGAGCTCCAGTAAGGATTACATAGGATTTGGCAACTTCCAAATTAAAGAACTGGAGGGCTTGGAATATGATATGCCAGAAAGCAAAGGAGTTAGGATTACAACCAAAAATCACCTACCCAGAAAAATTGAATATTATCTTTCAGGGGGAAAATGTATATTTAATAAAATAGAGTACTTTCAAGCATTTCTAATTAAGAGACCAGAAATGAATAAAAAAAAATAATTGACTGCCAAATACAAGACTCAAGGGAAACATAAAAAGGTAAAAAAGAAACAAGAAAGAAAACATAAGAAATTCAAAGAAGTTAAATTGTTTATATTTCTATGTGGCAAGATAATATTTGTGACTCTTAAGAACTTTATTATTGTAAGAACAATTAGAAGGAGTATATTTAGACAGAGAGTGTGGATGTAAGGTGATTTCACTGGGATGATATTGCAAAAAAAGCAAAATAAAGGGGTGAGAAAGAAAATGGCATTGGAAGGGTGTGGGAGATTGGATGGGGTAAATAATCCCACATAAAAGAGGCATGAAAGAGCTATGGTAAAGGAGGGGAAAATAAGGGGTGGGGGTTGGTGGGAAAAGTTTAAACCTTACTCTCATCAAAGCTGGCTCAAAGAGGGAATAATATACGCACTTGTTGGGATGTAGAAATCTATCTTACCTCATAAGGAAGTAAGAAAGGATGGGGATAGTAGAAGGTGGAGAGGGACTGATAAATTGGAGGGTATATTGGGGAAGGTGGCGATCAGAAGTGAAACACTTGTGAGGAGGGAAAAGGTTTGGGGGCAAAATGGGGGATAAACAAGCAAAAAAAATCATGGTTGGAAATACAAAGTCACTTATTATAACTATAAATTGGAATGGGGATGAACTCACCCATAAAATGGAAGCAGATAGCAGAAAGGATTAAAAACCAGAATCTTAAAATATGTTGTTTACAAGAAATATACATAAAGCAAAGAGATACATGCAGGGCAAAAGTAAGGGGCTGGAGCAGAATCTATTATGCTTCAGCTAAAGCAAAGATAACAGGGGTAGCAATTGTTATCTCAGACAAAGCAAAAGCAAAAATAGATTCAATCAAAAGAGTTAAAGAAGGAAATTATATGTTGCTGAAAGGTACTATAGACAACAAAATCATATCAATTCTAAACATAAATATACCAAATGGTATAGCATCTAAGTTTTTGAAAGAGAAGTTGAATGAGTTACAGGGGGAAATAGATAATACAACTATACTAATAGGTGTCTTCAGCTTTTCCCTCTCAGAACTAGATAAATCTAATCAAAAAAATAAAAAAAGAAAGAAGTTAAAGAGGTGAATAAAATTCTGGGTAAGTTAGATATGATAGATCTCTGGAGAAAACTGAGTAGGAATAGAAAAGAATATAACTTTTTTCCCTACATGGCACCTACACAAAAAATGACCATGTATTAGTACATAAAACCTCACAACTAAATGCAGAAAAACAGAAATAGTAAATGCATCCTTTTCAGATCACTATACAATAAAAATTACATTTAATAATGGGCAATGGAAAGAGAGATTAAAATTAATTTGAAATTAAATAATTTAATCCTAAAAATACCAAGTGAGTCCAAGAACAAATCATGGAAACAATTGATAATTTCATTAAAGAAAGTGACAGCAATGAGAAAACATAACAAAATTTATAGGATATAGCCAAAGTGGTACTTAGGGGAAAATTTATATCTCTAATTGCTCACATCAATAAAATAGAGAATAAAGCAAATCAATGATTTGGACCTGCAACTAAAATAAAACTAGAAAAAGAAAAAAAATTAAAAATCTCCAATGAAGCACCAAATTGGAAATCTGGAAATTCAAAGGAGAAATTGATAAAATTGAAAGTAAGAAAACCATTGAACTAATAAATAAAACTGGAAGCTGCCTTTAGGAAAAAAAAAACAATAAAATATAGAAGCCATTGTTTAATTTGATTTAAAAAAGGAAAGAAAACAACCAAATTACTAGTACAAAAAATGAAAGGGTGAATTCACCACCAACGAAGAGGAAACTAAGACAATTGTGAGGAGCTATTTTGCCCAATTCTATGTCAATAATTTTGACAATCTGAATGAAATGGATGAATACCTACAAAAATATAAATTACCTAGATTAACAGAAGAAGAAATAAAATATTTACATAACCCAATCTTAAAAAAAAAGAAATTTAACAATCCATCAATAAACTTCCTAAGAAAACATTCCCAGGACCAGATGGATTCACAAGTGAATTCTACCAAGCATTTAAACAATTTGGAAAAATAGGTGAAGAAGGAGTCCTACAAAATTTCTTTTAGAATACAAATATGGTGCTGATACCCAAAACAGAAAGAGCTAAAATAAAGTTATAGACCAATTTCCCTAACAAATATTGATGAAAAATTTTAAATAAAACACTAGCAAAGAGATTGGGGCAATATATCACAAGGGTCGTACTCTACGACCAGGTGGGATTTATACCAGGAATGCAGGGCTGGTTCAATATTAGGGAAACTATCAGCAAAACTGACCATATCAATAACAAAACCAACAGCAATAATGTGATTATCTCAATAGATGCAGAAAAAGCCATTGAGAAAATGTAGTACCCATTCGTATTAAAAACACTAGAGAGCATAGGAACAAATGGACCTTTCCTTAAAATGATAAGCATTATTTATCTAAAAATATTAGCAAGCATTATCTGTAATAGGGATAAGCTAGAAGTCTTCCCAATTTAATCAAGGGTGAAGCAAGGATGTATTATCACTTCTATCATTTAATATTGGACTAGAGATGTTAGCTATAGCAATAAGAAAAGAATAAAAAAAATAACAATAGGCAATGAAGAAGCAAAACTATGACTCTTTACAGATGATATGATATTATACTTAGAAAATCCTAGTGAATCAATGAAAAAAAAACTACATAAAATTATCAGCAACTTTAGCAAAGTTGCAGTTTACAAAATAAACCCACATAAATCATCAGCATTTCTATACATTACCAACAAAATCCAACAGGAAGAGATGGAGAAATTCCATTTAAAACAATTGTAAACTGTAAAATGCACCTGCAGAAAATATAAAATACTTGGGAATCTACCTGCCAAGACAAACCCATGCACCATATGAGCACAACTACAAAGCACTTTTAACACAAATAAAGTCAAATCTAAATAATTGGAAAAATATTAATTGGTCAAAGGTAGG
Source organism: Trichosurus vulpecula (assembly GCF_011100635.1). NCBI lineage: Eukaryota > Metazoa > Chordata > Mammalia > Diprotodontia > Phalangeridae > Trichosurus > Trichosurus vulpecula. Next base: position 10,277,515 of record NC_050575.1, on the reverse strand, counting down.
CCAAGCCAATTGGACAAAATGACAATTCTGCCTAAATTATTTATTCAGTGCCATACTAATAAAACTATCAAAAATATTTTATAATGTTAGAAAAATAATAAAATTTACCTGGAAGAACAAAAGCTCAAGGATATCAAGGGAATCAATGAAAAAAATGTGAAAGATGGTGGTCTAGTCATACCAGATCTCACATTATATTATAAAATGCTAATTATCAAAACAATCTGGTACTGACTAAGAAAAGAGTGGTGGATCAGTGAAATAGGTTAGGTACAAATTACATTATAGTAAATGACCATAGCAACCAGAATATTATAAACCCCCAAATCTAAGCTTTTGGAAGAAATGCTCATTATTTGACAAAAACTGCTGGGAAAATTGGAAAATAGTATGGCAGAAAGTAGGCATACACCAACATCTCTCACTGTATAACAAGATGAGTTCAAAATGAGTACATAATTTAAGTATAAATATACATATGTACACACTTATATACATATAAGCAAATCAAGGGAGCATGGAATAGTTTATCTGTCAGATTATGGATAAGGGAAGAATTTGGGACCAAAGAAGATACAGAGAGCATTACAAAATATAAAATAAATTATTTTGATTATATAAAATCAAAAAGGTTTTATACCAACAAAACCAATGACAAAATTATAAGGAAAGCAGAAAACTGGGAATTTATTTTATTTTATTTTTTTGCAACAAGTATCTCTGCTAAAGGCCTTATTACTCAAGTATATAGAGAACTGAGTCAAATTTATAAAAGTACAAGTCATCCCCCAATTGGTAAATGGTCAAAGGATATGAACAGGCAGTTTTCAGACAAAGAAATCAAACTTATGTATAGTCATATGAAAAAATGCTCTGAATTACTATTGATCAGAGAAATGCAAATTAAAACAACTTTAATGTACCACCTCATACCTACCAGAATGGTTAATATGACAAAAAAGGAAAATGTTGGATGCTGGAAAAGTGGTACACTAATGCATTGTTGGTGGATTTATGAGCTGATCTAATCATTCTGGAGAGTAATTTGGAACGATGCCCAAAGAGCTATAAAATTGAGCCTACCCTTTGATCCAGCAATTCCAGTGCTGTCTATATCCTAAAGACATCCGAAAAGAGGGAAAAGGACTTATTTGTACAAAAATATTTATAGCAACTCTTTTTATGGTGTGCAATAATTGGAAATCCAAAGGATGTCTATCTATTGGGGAACAGCTAAACAAGCTGTAGTATACGATTGTAACCTGGAAAGACTTACACAAACTGATGCATAGTGAAGTAAACAGAACCAGGAGGACAGTGTACAGGGTAACAGCAGTATTGTTCGATGAAGAACTGTGAATGACTTAATTATTTTCATCAATACAATGATCCCAAACAATCCCAAAGGACTAATGGTGAAGCATACAATCTCCAGAAAAAGAACCAATATTGATTGAAAATAGACTAGAGCATGTTATTTTTCACTTTCATTGCTGTCCTTTTATTCAAGTTTTCTGTAAAAAAGAACTAACATGAAAATGTTTTACATAATTGCACGTGTATACCCTGTATCCTGCCTGCTTACCATCTTATGGAGGGGGGTAGAAAAGGAGGGAGGGAGGGATGGAATTTGTAACTCAAAACTTTAAACAAAAATATTAATAACTGGGCAAAAATTGGAAGCTCGGTGTTGGTAAAAAGCTCTGAAAACATATGGCAAAAAAGCTCTGAAATCTCTTGAAGGCAGTCTAGCCTGCCCTCTGTCTGGACTCACTGTCCATTACTATGGTCTGTCTCAGTTATTTATACTGTGGGACAAATTGGGTGTTCATCCAAACAGATTTACAATTTGAACAATAGATATCCGTCATTCACTTGGTCTGTCCTAGTTGTATGGACAGGCCAAACTTCTTTGAGCGAGCTTTATTGATTTCAGGAGCCTTTGCAGTGAGTTCTTGGGCTTGGTGGAAAGAGCAACTGGACTACATCTATCTGTCTGTCTGTCTGTCTGTCTGTCTTTCTATCTATCTATCTATCTATCTATCTATCTATCTATCTATCTATATCTATCCATCATCCATCTATCTTTCTATCTATGTATCTATCTATCTATGTATCTGTCTACATACACACACATATATATATATATATATACACACACCTCTCTCTCTATATATATAATATATGCCACTCCAATCTACCTGCTTACTTATATAACCTCACAATTATCCATATTTTACAGAGAAAGGTGTAAATAGGATATGGTTACTAACCCAGATCAATAGAAGGCAGTCTTTACTCTTCAAGGACTTATAAAATAAAATAGAATACTTAAGCTGTAATAATCCCTAGACATTATCTATTTCAACTACCTCATTTTACAAATGAGATTAATGGAAGTTAAATGACTTTCCCAAGTTTCCTCATTAGCTAGTGGCATGACTGTGACAGGAAACCGACTAACTCCTGGGTTAGTTTTTGCTGTTTTCTACAGTGCTGTACTGTCTCTAAGAAAGCATTATTCTTAGGGTTTTATAGTCTGAAAGACATCATATCTGTCATCTTCTAAATATCCCCTTTACAACGATCATCAAGAAATGGGGAACTAAGGCATCTGGAGGTTAGGAGTGTGACAGCAGTGAATTACCAATCATTCTGGAAGCCATTGATCTCAAGTCTCATACAATATGAGCAAATCACTTACAGCCACCTCTGAGTGAATAATTCAGAGAAAGTGTATTGTAAATCTGAACATTCTATGTAATTATTTGTTATTATTATTATTATTATTCAAGGGTGAGCATTCCAAAGACAAAACCAGGAGGAATGGTAGAAGTTCAGGGATGCAGTTTTCAGACTGATAAAAAGAGGAACTTCCCAGTCATTAAAGTTGTCAAAAAGTGGAGTGGGTCATTTTTTTTTTTTAGCCAAGGAAAAAGACAAAGTTTATTAGGGATTCACCATATTGGGCAGACTCTTAAGGAGCCTGAGCATTTGTGATGCTAATAACAGTGGGCCAGATCAATGTGAGCTGAGCTAAATTGAATCTGAGTCTGGATGGGTCATTTCTACAAATAGCAATCTCCCCATTCCTGAATGTGTTTAGAGAAATTAATTGACTATAGACATTATAATGGGCATTACTGCTTCAGATACAGTTTAAACTAGTTGCCTGTTGAAGCTCATATTTGATGATTCTTGATCAGAAATGGAGGAGGTGGATGAAATAGCCCAAGGTATTGGGAAGCTGAAAGCTAACCCAATGTGGTAATGAGTCTTTGCTTTGGCATCACTTGTATTTGAGTCTTGGCAAGTCCCAGCTCACACACTTCCTACTGATGTGACTGACCAAGTCACTTAATCTAATTTGCACTAACTACTTCACAAGTTATTATGAAGAAAAGACTCTAAATCTTAATCAAGTACTCTAAAAAGGAAGTTATTATTTTAGGATTATATATATTTTAACATAAAGGTAACTCAGTAGACTCACGGAACTCATGGCAGAGGGCAAGCTTAGAAATCATCAAGTCTAATGCCCTCATTTTGTAGGTAAGGAACATAACACCCAAAGAGGTTGAGTCACTTGTCCCCACAGAAAGCAGCATAGAATTCTAGCCTGAGTAAGTCCCAGGATCCCAAATCCAGTACTTCTCCCTCTGTATGATGTGGCATATATAGTTGTAAAATCTGGGTTTGAATACCAGTCTGCTACTTACTCACTTTGTCACCTTGAGCAAGGTTACACTTCTCTCTGCATCTCCATTTCATTGGCTTATAGATCTGGAGATGGAAGGGACCTTGGAAACCATCTACTGTAGCCTGCTCCCCTCTTTTTATAGATGAGAAGACAGTCCTTGGAAAGTAAAGTGACTTTCCCAAAGTCACAAAAATAGTAGGGGTCAGAGATAGGATTTGAACCCAGGCCCTTTGGCTCCAGAACCATTTTATCTTTAAAATGATGGCAGTTGGAAAATCTCTAAGATTTCCTTTAGCTACAAATCCTACATTACTATTAAACACCGCATTATCTATCAACATAAAATCTTTTTAAAAGCAAAAAAGGGCACACTAGTAGTCTTGTTGCTGGGGCCTGATGCAAATGGCCCCAACATTCTGCCAATCCTTGTTTCCATTCTCTAGTACTCACAGAAATTCATATCCAAGTCAGGTTGTGTGGGAGCAAGTGGGGAGCTAACCTTAGGACTCTACAGCAAATTTTCCATGAAAGTACCACAATGGGATGTTTCATATTGGACTTGGCACAAATGGGAGTGACTGAGTGTTCAGAGGGGAACATATGGCAGGTTCAGTTTGTCTCCAAGAGCCTAATTACTGACCTGACACCCATTGCTTCAAACAGACTAGTTGAGCAGCTAACTGGTAAACGGACACATCTGGTAATGTAATTATCCCCGTCATCTCTTTATCCACACTGAATCCTGTCTTTATCTTTTTTTTCCCTTGATATTTATAAAATCTAAAGCTACAGACTAGGACAATTGAAAATGATATATTTTTGACTTCTCCCCTGTGGAGGAGAACTTCATAAATGATGTCACGATAAACTGAAAATGAGAGAAAACACAGAAAGAGAAACGGTAAGGACTGAAGGGTGAAGAAAAAGGAATATCTTTGCCTGGGCTCACAGCTGCTAATGAAGTAATGGCGAAGCCAATTTAATGAGATCAGAATAAAAGTTGCTGTCGGAGACTTCGAGCTAATGACAAAGATGCACAAAGGTAACGAGTAGGTACTCTAATGATCTCCAAAGTATCTCTCTCGCCTTCATCCCCATGCACAACCTCTCGCTGCTGAGGGAAGGAAGTGAGGAAGGAGGAATTAGAAGAGAGGACACTCAATTAGCTAGGAGTCTAGGAAAGAGAAGGAAGAGGATGAAGAAAAATGGCGTTCCCCAGCAACACCCACCCTCATCTTCAGCTCTAGTGAAGTGGTGGAGATCAATGTATTTCCAGCTAGTACAGCACTCTCTTTTTCTTGGAAGGGGCTTTAGGGATCTGCAAATAGAGATAGCTTAGATCCCATTAAGGCAAAAGTCAAATCCGTCAGAGTAGCTGTACAGACAAATCAGACAATGTCTCTAACGAGTAGAGACAAAGAAGGAAGGAATAATCAATGGGAACATTCAGCGCCTTGCAAGTGGTTTTCAGTCACCTATAAACAAAGGCCTATGCTAGGCCTCCCTGCAAAGACAGATAAGAAATGCTTTCTGGTCTCAAGTTTCCAGTCTAACAACGGAGCTAAGACTATGACATGTAATAATATTAATAGAAGGGGTAGTAGCAATAGCAGTATGAGTCACTGATACGCACACACATACCTACACACACACATACTACTTATACATGCACATATATACATGCTCCTTACACATTTATATACATAGCTATATACCTGTATACACACACATACATGACTATAGATTACTTATAAGTTACATATATGCCCATATTTTATATAAAGAACATTATATATATTTCACGAACCTTTTTCCATACACTATCTGAACCTTTACAATAGCCCTGTGTAGCCAGAATGGCCTTTGTTTTCTTTGAATGACTCAGCTTACCTCATTGAGCCTCTGGACACTGTGGCTTGCTCTTCCGGGGCAGGAGGCCCGGGGGGCATTCCAGGCAGCAGACAACTTCCTGTGTGATGAGTCATGGGGCTGGCTGAGGGGAGGTGTTAACGGCTATGCTAGGGGGAGGGGCCAAGTCAAGAACCAATCGGCCCTGGTCGTTCAGGTGGTGCTTGATGATGTCAAAAACTCTATAAGAGGGGAGAGGACAGCTTGAAGATCCTCTTTTCCTTTTCCGGTTGGAGCCAGAGACAGTTACAACGACAGTTACAGCGACAGTTACAGCGACAGTTACGGCAGTTACGTCAGTTACAGCCACAGCCACAGACACAGCAGAAGCAGGAGCTGCCAGTAGCAGAGCTGACCTACGGGAGGAAGCTGAACAAAGACTTCAGGCCATTACAGCGACAGTTACAGCGACAGTTGGAGCCAGAGGCAGTTACAGAGGCAGTTACGACAGTTACGTCAGTTACAGCCACAGCCACAGACACAGCTGAAGCAGGAGCTGCCAGTAGCAGAGCTGACCTACGGGAGGAAGCTGAACAAAGACTTCAGGCCAGTGGGTAATCTTATTACCATAGAGGGGGAAACATGATTTTGCTTTACGCAATCATGCTTCTCTGTAGCCTCCTGGTTACTCTTTCAAGGCGTACTTATTGGGCCTGGAAGCTTTTGATCAATATATCAAAATGGGGTTGCTGGTTCATGGGTTGGTTACTGTGGAGCCTAAATAAATGTTTTGATTCTTCTGCCTTCTACTTTGAGAGTTTCTTATATCCGGCGGTTCCGAACGTTTCAGACATGTTTATGATCCTCTTTGAGATTATAAACTCTGCCCTCCTATTACATTTGGCGACGAGGATGGGATCGCTAGGTATAAGATCTCTATTTAGAAGCAGAACAATTCTAGAGGAAGAGATGAATATCCCAGGATGGGAGGATCCATTTTATTCCTCCCTAGCAAAAGAATTGGCTAAAAAAGCTGGACCCTGTGAAAACTGGGAACCAAGGCTACGGAGAGGAGATCCTAGGGATTTGGAAAAGTGTTTACGAGAAGTTGGGATTCAGTCAGGGGCATCACTATCTAGGCAAAGCTGGATAGTGTTATCAGCCTACCGGCTAGTATACGAAAGATTGAGATTAAGTGAAAGACATGGGGGCACTCCTACCCCACAGGAAGAAGGGGAATCTCAGATAGCAGGAGACCAAACTGACTCAAATGAGAACTTTTCTATTAATGTGGCTAAGAGCAACAGGAGACCAAAAAAGCCCAGAGTGCATTTCAACCCAGCCCAGAAAGAGCCTGACTGCCTGCTTCGTCCTAGCCATGGTGGCAGAGGAAGTGAGTGGGGAGAGAATGAGACAATGTTAGGGGCTGAGGCACAAAACACTACTGGGGTTCAGGATGTGCCTCACACAGAGAATAGGAGATGGTTAAATGATCAGACAAGGGTTCGACCCATACAAAGGAGGAAGACAGAAACCCGAGGTGAAGATTCAGTTACAAGGGAAATTCAGGAAGATTTCTCACCGCAAGAGGTCACAGATATTTTGAGTAGATTCAGCCAAAGAATGGGAGAACCATTGATATCTTGGATGGTAAGACTCAGTGATCAAGGGGCCAGTGGAATATCAGTGGATAGGACAGACTGCATGAGATTCATAGGTATCAGCCATGATCCTCTAGTTCAACAAGCTTTTAGGGAACATCATCAGCAAGGAGATGGTGATAGCAGGACTACTCTGTTGGCATTAGCCGCTGTGGGATGCAATAAGAGATATGATACTGATTCTATGTGGCCCACTGAGCACAGACCCTGGTATTCACTTAGAGATTGTATCATGAGACTAAAGGAGGAGGTAATGAAGACTGCCATTATGATAGGAACTGCAGACAAATATTACAATGATCCAATGGGACTGCCTCATAGGAATTTAATAATTAGGACAGCTCCCCCTGCTTATAAACAACTAATTTTGAATTTATTACTTGGAGAAGTAGGGAGCCGTCTTACAACAGTGATAAATAAGATTTTACAGTTATATGACTTAGGTGACTGGGGAAGGGATAGATCTCCTCGAGAGAGAAGGGTGAATAACCAGCAAACTTGGCGCCAAAGGAGAGTAACAAGGAAAGAAATGTTTACTGCTTTATTGAGAGCAGGGGTAGGTTTTGAAATGATAGATGGAATTCCAACCAATGAATTATATAGAATGTACAGAAATAAAGGCCTTGATAACAGGAGAGATAGGGAAATAAGAACTGCTCCTGCAAATACTACAGATGTTGAACCTTCAAACCCAAGTGAATCATATGAAAGGGAATACTAGGGAACAGGCCGAGCCCCAGTTCAAATTAAGGAAATACACAGGCTGGATTGTAGACCTCACATTAACTTGACCATATATTGGAAAAATGGGTCAAGTACGGTAACTGAGGCATTAATAGATACTGGGGCCGAGGCCACCCTTATTTATGGAAATCCAGACAAGTTCAGCCATGGAACTCCTATTACCATCACAGGACTAGGAGGGACTGAAATATCAGCCAGACAAGTTAAATTGATGATGAAAATTGGACAGTTGCCCAAGAAAGAATATAGTGTGGTTATTGTGCCTATTCCCGAATACATCATTGGAATAGACATATTGAAGGGTATGACCTTAAATTTACCCGAAGGGAAATACCAATTTGCTGTGAGGAAAATGGGCATTAATGCAGTCTTAGTGGGGAAAATCAAGATGGATCCAATCACTTTGCCCGAACCTTCTAAAATAATTACTTTGAGGCAATATCGTGTGCCAGGTGGGCAAGATGAAATTGCCAACACTATAAGAGAATGTGTTGAGGCAGGAGTGTTAGTCCCTACAACTACTCAATGGAACAACCCTGTCTGGCCAGTCCAAAAGTCAGATGGAACATGGAGGATGACAGTAGATTATAGACAGCTGAACAAAGTGACTCCTCCCTTGTATGCTGCTGTCCCAGACACGGTTACTTTAATAGAGAGAATACAAAAACGTGAAGGGACTTGGTATGCAGTTATTGATTTGGCCAATGCCTTCTTTACAATCCCAATAGACCCCAAGCAATGGAATCAGTTTGCTTTTACTTGGCAAGGCCGACAGTATACATTTACACGCCTGCCGCAAGGATATATTCATAGCCCAACTATTTGCCACAGGATTGTAGCTGAACATTTGGATGAATTAAAGTTACCTGGTGTACAGCTTACACATTACATAGATGACATCATGATACAGGGAAAGAATATAAAGGAGGTGGAGGAGAGTTTAGCATTATTAATTGACCATATGAAAAGCAAAGGATGGGAAATCAACCCCGCAAAGGTTCAAGGGCCAGCTCAAACTGTAAAATTCTTGGGGATACAGTGGAATAGAGGACTGCGAGAAATTCTCCCACAAGCTCGACAAAAAATCCAGGATTTTCCCACCCCTACTAATAAGAAAGAGGCCCAAAAGTTCATAGGGCTATTTGGTTATTGGAGACACCACATCCCACATTTGGGACAGATTTTAAAACCCTTGTATAAAGTCACCAGAAAGAAATATGAATTTGACTGGGGACTTGAACAAAGTAGAGCTTTTGAGGAAGCAAAGGCTGCTATTCAATTAGCTCTAGACTTATGGCCTATGCAAAATGGGCCAGTGGAGTTACAAGTGACTGTACAAGATGACTATGCAAATTGGAGTCTGTGGCAAAAACAACAAAGCCGAAGTGTACCTTTAGGCTTTTGGTCAAGGAAACTGCCCTCATCTGGAGTGCAATATACACCTTTTGAGAAGCAGCTGTTAGCTGCATATTGGGCTTTAGTAGAAACTGAGCAACTAACTCTGGGTCATGAAGTGGTATTAAGGCCTGGAATTCCAATTATGACTTGGGTAATGAGTACCCCAGCTTCTCACAGAATTGGACATGCACAAGAGGCAAGCATAATCAAATGGAAGTGGTATATTCAGAATAGGTCCAGAGCAGGCAAAAATGGAGTTTCTGCTCTACATGAATCTGTGGCGAACATTGATACTGAGAGCAATGAAAAGCCCCTTGAATCTAGGCAACAGATGGTACCATCCTTAGTGAAATGGAATAATGGATATGACGGACTAAATGAAGAACAGAAGAAACATGCTTGGTTTACTGATGGGACAGCAAAATATTTAGGACAGAAGAGACATTGGAAAGCAGTAGCCTATAACCCCTGTACAAGGAGAACTCTGGAAAGTTCTGGGATAGGTGGAAGTAGCCAATATGCTGAACTGATGGCAGTGCATCAGGCCATCAGAGCAGAGAAAGGAGGACAGTGTCATATATTTACTGACTCGTGGGCGGTAGCTAATGGATTAGCTACGTGGATGCCTATATGGAGGAATCAGAATTGGGAGATTCATGGCAAACAAGTTTGGGGTAAAGAGTTATGGGAAAATATATGGGACATGTCTTTGGTTACAGATCTGTCAGTTTTTCATGTTGATGCTCATGCAACCCTGACCACACCAGAACGTGAGTACAATGCACATGCGGATCGACTAGCAAAGATTGCTACTGAATGTATTGTCCCTACTCCGACTCCAACTGATGACCCAGCCTTAGCAAGATGGGTCCACCAGACTGCTGGCCATTTAGGGGTCCAGGCCACCCATCGATGGGCACAGGATCGAGGTATCAGTATTTCTCATGCGTTGTTAAAACAAACAGAGGAGTGTTGTATATGCCAATTAGAAAAAGAACGAACTCTTCCTAGGATAGTTACTGGAGAAATAGCAAGGGGAAAAGTTCCAGCCCAAATTTGGCAGATAGATTATATTGGCCCACTACCCCAGGATAAAGGATGTAAATATGTATGTACGTGTGTTGACACCTATTCAGGTGTACTAGTGGCTTGTCCTTATAAAGACGCAACTCAGAAAAACACCTGTAAAACTCTAGATATTGTAAGTTTATATTACGGAACCCCAATGCAGATTCAAAGTGACAATGGGTCACATTTCAAGGGCAAAGAAGTGAAAAGATATTGTGTGTTGAATAATATAGAATGGATATATCATATTCCATATTACCCACAAGCATCTGGGCTAATTGAAAGAATGAATGGATTGTTGAAAGAACAGCTGAGAAAATTAAGCTCAAATAATTCATATCGACATTGGAAGGATAATTTGTCTATTGCCTTACGTAATTTGAATAATAGGCCCTTAGGGGGGAGTACACCTCTAGCCAGAATGATGACCCCAAATCTGCAGATCAGAGAACAGCAAACATGTGAGATCCAAAACATTGAATTTTGGACTGTGAGGGAAGATGTCCCACTACCAAGTCCAGGAACACCTGGTTCAGCAGGATATGATTTACATTGTATAGAGAATTTTAGGTTAAATAAGAAAGAGATAAGAAAAACCCCTACTGGAGTATGTATGAGAATCCCCAAGAATCATCTTGGACGGATATTACCTAAACCAGGATTAGCGGCTCAAGGAATACATGTATTGGCTGGAGTGATAGATTCTAATTATCAAAAAGAAATTGTTGTGACACTCCAGAATATGGGTAAAAAACCTGTACAATTTTGTAGAAATGATAGGATGGTTCAAGTCATTATTATCCCCTGTGAAAAAATACCCTTTGTGAAAACTGACCCTCCTCCCAAAATAACTACTAGAGGGGCAAAAGGGTCTTGCTCCATTGATAGAATAAAGTCAGGAGCTAAGGTATGGGTAAAACGGAAGCCAGATGATATTCCAAAGGCTGCAGAAGTTATAGCCCATGGGAAGGACAACACTGTAACAGTTGTCTATTCAGGGGAAAATAATTACCAAATCGTACCCCTGAACCATATATTTTACCGTGAATAGGTTATAATAATAGATTCACAGACTATTCTTTTTGTCCTTTGTTTTGGCTAACCTTGTTGCTAGTTTTGTTTCCTTCAGGCTTAAGCACCCTGCACTTTCCGGTGACTGCCTAAGCATGTAGCATTCTTGGAATTCCTGCCAGCTCGTTAAAGAAATGACCTCTGGAATGGGACTTTTTGGGGGCAGGGCCATCTCTACATCCAATTTCAGCATGAAGAAGCTATGGAAAATGAGACCTTCACCCCTCACCCCAAGATTTTGAGCCCCAATCGTTCAAGGGGGGGGGTGGAAATGATGATAGTGTTCTGTTTACTTATTTTGTGTTATCCTTGCTGTGTTGTTTTATTGTTATGATATTATTGATCCTATGTAATGGATACAAGGATTTAGGGGTGGACATTTGAATTATTAATAATTATTTTGGGGATGATTGATTGAAGAGATTATCTTGCTGGGACCTAGGGGTGGATCACATTTGAATCGTAAACCAATATTTAGGAATGTCACCAAATGATATGTTTTGCTTTATAATGAATGATATGTTTTAGTTTCCTTTGTAATTGGATCACAATGTATGTTCTAGGATACATGGCTGATTAGATTATGTATCCTATAACAAGGGGTGGAGTGTAGCCAGAATGGCCTTTGTTTTCTTTGAATGACTCAGCTTACCTCATTGAGCCTCTGGACACTGTGGCTTGCTCTTCCGGGGCAGGAGGCCCGGGGGGCATTCCAGGCAGCAGACAACTTCCTGTGTGATGAGTCATGGGGCTGGCTGAGGGGAGGTGTTAACGGCTATGCTAGGGGGAGGGGCCAAGTCAAGAACCAATCGGCCCTGGTCGTTCAGGCGGTGCTTGATGATGTCAAAAACTCTATAAGAGGGGAGAGGACAGCTTGAAGATCCTCTTTTCCTTTTCCGGTTGGAGCCAGAGACAGTTACAACGACAGTTACAGCGACAGTTACAGCGACAGTTACGGCAGTTACGTCAGTTACAGCCACAGCCACAGACACAGCAGAAGCAGGAGCTGCCAGTAGCAGAGCTGACCTACGGGAGGAAGCTGAACAAAGACTTCAGGCCATTACAGCGACAGTTACAGCGACAGTTGGAGCCAGAGGCAGTTACAGAGGCAGTTACGACAGTTACGTCAGTTACAGCCACAGCCACAGACACAGCTGAAGCAGGAGCTGCCAGTAGCAGAGCTGACCTACGGGAGGAAGCTGAACAAAGACTTCAGGCCAGTGGGTAATCTTATTACCATAGAGGGGGAAACATGATTTTGCTTTACGCAATCATGCTTCTCTGTAGCCTCCTGGTTACTCTTTCAAGGCGTACTTATTGGGCCTGGAAGCTTTTGATCAATATATCAAAATGGGGTTGCTGGTTCATGGGTTGGTTACTGTGGAGCCTAAATAAATGTTTTGATTCTTCTGCCTTCTACTTTGAGAGTTTCTTATATCCGGCGGTTCCGAACGTTTCAGACATGTTTATGATCCTCTTTGAGATTATAAACTCTGCCCTCCTATTACACCCTGTGAGGTTGAGAGCTCGGGTGGCACTGTTTGGTTCCCTTTTTATAATTTTTAATGGACCTCACAGAGGCTCAGAAAAATTCAATGGCTTCAATAGTTGAGTAAGTATTCAACAAACATTTGTTAAGCATCTACCACATTCAAGGCCCTACACTAAGGTCTGAGTTTTCAAAAATGAAGATGAAAACCAGTCCTATCTCTCCTCAAGAACTTTCCATTCAATTGTTGGATGAAGCATATAAATTGATAAATAGATAAATAAATAGATAAGAGGAAACTAAGACCCAGGGAGGGCCAAAGATCTCATACAGAATTGGAGATCGAGATCAGCTAGGTGGTACAGTGAGTAGAGCACCAGCCCTGGAGTCAGGAGGACCTGAGTTCAAATTTGGCCTCAGACACTTGACGTACTAGCTGTGTGACCTTGGGCAAGTCACTTAACCCCAATTGCCTTGCCTTTCTCCCTCAAAAAAAAAAAAGAGAATTGGTGATCAATACAGGAATCAAATCTGGTGCTATTGATTCCCTATCAGAAAAGACAGTTGGATATAGTAGAGAGAGCTCTGGCCTTGGAGTCAGGATCCTGAGGCCATTCTGCTCTGACATTTACTCGCTCTATAAATCTGGGCAAGTCCTTTTACTCCTCTAATCCTCAATATTCTTATCTATAAAATCTATTTCTCTATAACATTTTCATATATATATATATATATGCAGACACACACATATATACATACACATATACATATATATACATACGTATATATGTGTCTATATATGTATGTGTGTATATATGTATGTGTATATATACATATATATGTATGTGTACGTATATATATGTATATATGTATGTGTATGTATAAAATTTTCAGTTTTCTTACTTGGGCAGCTTGGTGGTACAGTGGATTAGCATACTGGGCCTGGAGAGTTAAGAAGACCTGAGTTCAAATTTGACCTCAGACACTTAGCTAAGTGACTCTGGGCAAGTCATTTTTTTTTGTTTAAATTTTTATTTTTATGTAGGGAAAAATCAAATATACATTTAACCCAATTTGGTTGCAAGTTCCTTAGCTTTTGCCTTTTCCGGATTGGCAATACGAGCCACTGATTTTGGACCCAAAACATTGCCACCCCAGTGATGATGGATCTCATCGTATCTGTCATTGTAATTGGTTTTGATGGCTTCTACCAGCTTAGCCAGGGCTCCCTTATCTTCAGGATTAACCTGTGTGAAGGCAATGCTTGTGCAGGTCTTTCTGTGAACTAAGCGACCCAGTCTGGCTTTACCTTTGATAATACAATAAGGAACCCCCATTTTTTGGCACAAGGCAGGTAGGAAGACCACTAGCTCAATGGGGTCCACATCATGTGCAATCACTACCAACTGTGCTTTCTTGTTTTCTACCAGGGTAGTAACAGTGTTAACACCTGCTCTCAGGACAGGTGGTCTCTTAGTGGGGACATCTCCTTTGCCTGCAGCCTTTTGTTCAGCCCGAGCCAGAAGCCTTTGGTTCTTATCTTGCTTTGTCTAGGGTCTATACTTATGAGCCAGTTTCAGCAGCTGAGTAGCTGTCTGACGATCCAAAGCCTGGGTGAACTGGTTAATTGCTGGTGGAACTTTCAAACGCTTATAAAGGATAGACCTTTGACGCTGCAGTCTGATGTACCGAGGCCATTTGACAAAACGAGTAAAGTCCCTTTTGGGCTGGATGTCCTGACCAATGCCAAAGTTCTTGGGCCGCTTCTCAAACAAAGGATTGACCACTTTCTTGGCCTCCTGCTTCTTTACTACAGCAGGGGCTGGAGCCACCTTCTTCCCCTTGGCCTTCTTCCCTTTTGGCATCTTGGCCAGCTGAACGAGAAAGCTGGGCAAGTCATTTAACCCTGTTTGCCTCAGTTTCCTCATCTGTAAAATGGAAATAATACTACCACTTCCCTCCTAGGGTTTATGTGAGGATCAGATGTGATAACATTTATAAAGCTCTTAGCATGGTGTCTTGCATGTGGTCAATGCTATATGACACCAGCTATTATTATGTATAAAATGTAAGGTAGAGAGTATAATGCTTCCACATAATACGTGTACTCTCTGCCTCGCAGAGTGAAGGGGAAAACTCCTCACGGGACTTAAAACACTTCATGAATGAGCTATTTATTTCTATTTCCTCTATGTTTTGTGCTATACCTGGTTGCTACCACTATGTATTTATTTGTGGTCATCCCCAGAAAGAGGACAATAAAGATCCGGTTGAGCATGTTTCCCCAGTCTTATTTTCATATCTTTCACTCCCCTTGTCCTCTCTGGGCTCTGCTTCTGACTCCCTGACCTTTTTTTCCCCACCAGGTCCTGGGGCAGCCTTCTCACCCGGAGAGACCTCTCCACCTTTGTGGCCCCTTCCTCTGATTGGTCAGCTCCTCTTGGAATCTCTAGTTTACAGAAAGTGTTCAGGTTGGTCGTTTTCACTTCCACATTCCTCTCCGGCCTTTTAATTCTATGGAATTCTTTCTCCACTATGAATACCTTCTTGCCTTCCCTTCTTCTCTCCCTCCCAAATTCAGTTTCATATTTTTTCTTGTCTTCTTCAATTAGAATGTAAGTTCCTTGAGGACAGGAACTATCTTGCTTTTTGCTTGTATTTGTATTTCCAACATTTGGAACAGTGCCTGGTATACAGTAAGTGTTTAATCAATGTCTGTTGCCTAGTTGACTTTCATCCTTCCTAGGCTTTCCTTAAGTTTGTAAATCTCTTCTGCAGTCCTATGCATGACAGGCATTTAAGTATCAGAGAACCATAGAACGTCAGAGCTAAGGGGCTTTAGAATCACATAAAGCACAATGCCAAAAGCCAAAGGGCCTTCAATGTCTGCTTATCTTGTCACCGAATTCACATATCGGGAAACAAGCCCAGAGAGACAAAAGGTTGCCAACATTATAGAGTTAGCAGTCTAACTGGGATTTGAACTCAGGTCTTCTAATTCCAAGCCCTGGGTTTTTAAAACCTCTTTAAATTTTCACATTCCCAGAACACATCATCAAAGCAGTGTTGGAGTTCTGTGATACATTTTCTATCAGCCAGAAAAGGGCATTTTAAGAAGTATACCAGTTTTAATGATTTATTTTGGGGATATGATTTGGGGCAACTCTGCAGCGCCTTCTTGCAATGTTGTCCTGACTTGCATCCTCCCTGTTTGGGAGTTAAGGGTGTGAAGGGCCATAAAATGAATTCTGAATTTCATTTGGTATTTAATTAACTGACATAGACTAAGAAAAAAAATCCATGGGAACATTCTGATTGCAATCATTGGATAGATGGGCATTTTTATCGTAAAATGATGACCAGCTTATCTTCTGTCTTTCAGTTATCTTGAGTGATCCATATGTAGTTTATCCAGGCCAATCAAATGCAGAAAGTTTATTAAGATTCTATCTTGGAAACTTATCACCAGTGATAGGCTCTTTAATCTTAATGCACTTATGCACCATACCCTGCTTCATTTAAGAGGGCCTTGGCAAGACAAGGTGGCAGAGGTTATCTCTTACAGTCCTACTGTGATTCTTTCCAGAGCAAAATAATGCTATAAAGGCCAATTACTGATGTCTGGGTAGAATGACCATCCTGATGACTGGGATAGGTTAAATTATTCTTGAGAGGAACATGAGGCGAGTGTTTTTGAGGAAAAAAAGGGGGAGAAATTGGAGGGATCTCCAATTTCCACCAAGGAAGAAACTGGATCTTTGTTCTATTTAGTGATCCTATTATCCCCTCACCCTCTCAGACTCTGACACACAAAATCAGGTTATTTAATTGTCTTTGTGCTTCTAAATACAAAAAGGAGAATGAACTGTTTTGGAGATCTACATAGTAAGGAAGACGGGTACTAGAAATAGTTTTGCTTCCTAGCCCCATGTAACAATGATGCTGCTTGCAGCTGCTGTGGAGGTGTAAGGCCAATAACACCAGCACACAGGAGGGCTGCTAGCACAGGTTCTTTGATCTGCTTTTCTAAGGAAAGCAACTTTAAAGAGTTTACAATCTCACTTTAATTAAACATACATATATAATTCACCTAGTTCAGGGGGAAAAGTCAGCACCCTGAACTTCCCAGAAAACACAAACAGAAATTACAAGCATATGTTATATAAACACAGCAAATAACACAAATCAGCAGACAGGGCTTCTGTCTGACCGAGATAACGCATACATAGTTACCAGAGAGAGAAGCACCAATATCTGGGTTTTCAAAGCTGAGGGGGCTCCTTAACGGCTACCCAGAGTCTTGTCTGGCCAAATCATATGAACACTCTTCCAATGAGTGAGCACCAAAGCAAAATGCTAACCACAGAGTACATATACATTTTTTCCAGGTCAGAGGGAATCACAACCATGTGACTCAAACTCATGTGACTTAGCTTTCTTGTGACTTAAGCAGGTCATCAAAGACTCTTGTTTCAATCAAAGACTCTTAAGTCAAACAAAGGCAAGACTCAATCAAAGACGCTTGGTTGCCTTAATGCTGAGAAGCACTCCAAAAGAAAAAACAGCAGAAAGTCCTACTTTGCTTGCCATTACACCCCACTCCACCATAGAAACAAAGCATGACACAGATGGCTAACAGGGACTGTATATTTTCTGTCTTCTTGATGGTTCTTCACTATCTGTTGCCTTAGCCTGGATGTCTTGGAAAACAGTACTGGGTCATTCTTTTAAACCTTTGCCCAGTTGGCACATAAAGGTCTTCTATGAAGGGCTCAGAGAACACACTGAGAAGTTTTCACACATCGCTGTATCATCACACCCTCTGAGGAAAAACTAGAACATTCTGTATCTGACCCACCCATGTTGTTGTCTCCAACTCTCCTTGCAAGCACACAGATCACAAAGCTCTAAGGAAAAAATGGATTTATTTGCAGGTTGAAAACCAAAACCCAAACCAACAACCTCTCATCAGAACTCAGAGGAAACATTGGCATCCACAAACTACAACCATTCCCCAGAGACCTCCAGATCTTCAATCACTTAAAGCCATTTCTTAGGTAGGAATCATAGCAGACATACCTCAAGCTATTCCTATCTCCTTCTTCCTTTTAGATGGCAAATTGCTAGAACAATCATCAATACTGAGGGTCTCCATTTCTTTAGTACATGCCTCTCAACCCTTTGCAATATGACACCACCATTCAATTGAAGCTGCTCCCTTCAAGGTTTCCAACCATCTCTTAATTGCTAAATACAATGGCCTTTTTCACAATCTTCATCCTGCTTCATCACTCTTCAAATTTTGATCTTATTAGCTACCCACTCCTCCTAGACACCCTCTCCTCCCTTGTATTACATAACACTTGTCTCTTGGTTGTCCTCCACTGAAGTGTTTATTCTTCTTCAATCTCCCTTGCTACAACATCATTCTTTTCTGACTCTTCTAACATGATTTCCAAGTGTCTGTCCAGAACACTCTGTTCTCCATACAAATAATTTCTTGATGCTATCATAATTTTCCATGGGTTTGAGTATCATCTCTAACCAGATGACCCTTTCCTCTATATATCCAGCCTTAACATCTCTCCTAATCTACAGTTATAAATGAGCAATACTGGATAGCTATGTCTTTTTGGATGTTCTCTAGGTATCTCAAACTCAACATGTCTCTCCCCCTCAATTCTCATAATCAGTCATCCCAAATTTCATTGATTATAACTCCACAATATGTTTTGCATCCATTCTTTTTCTCTTCATTCACACTTGTTCAGGCCCTCATTACTTCTTGCCTGGTGATACTGGTTTCCTAATTAGTTGTTCCTCTCTTCAATCCACCAATCATGAGAAATCTTCCTAACGTGAGGTCATGGGATCAAACATTGTGATTCTGTTCCCCTTATCTGTCAAATGAAATACAATCTCGTGCTTCTGGCATTGACCCTTTGTGATCTGATCTAACTCTATTTTCCAGTTATATTTCATACTTCCCCTTCAATTATCCTACATTCCAGTCAATTTTGACTGCTCAACACTGTTTCTGGATTTTATTCTTCTCTCTAATTTGTGTGCATTCACATTATGGGGTTGATTTCTCTCATGCCTGAGGCTGCTAGTGATATAATGGATAGATTGCTGGGCCCAGAGTCAGGAACACCTGAGTTCAAAGGTGCCTTCAGACACTTACTGGCTGTGTGATCCTGAACAAATCACTTAATTTCTGTCTGACTCAATTTCCTCAACTGTAAAATAGTGATAGCTTCTACCTTGCAGGGTTGTTGTGAGGATCAAATGACATAATAGTTTTTAAAAGCACTTAACATGGTTCCTGGAACACTTTAGACACCTTATAAGTGATTAGTTCCTCCTTTCCCCTTAACAATCTTTGTTGCAAAACTTCTCCTTCGAGATTCAGTTCAGAAATTATATTTCTTCCTCAATGAATCTTTCCTTAGTCTTCCTAATAAAAAATCTCACCAGGCCTCACTATTTATTCTCTTTTACCTATGTGATCAAAATCTAAATTATTTGAAAGATATATGGCATCTTACTAATAATGTAACAATAACCATTAATACTTACACAGTGCTTTAACCTTGCAAAGCACTTTACATATGTTATTTCATTTGATTCTGCTGTATTATATGGTCCTTGAGGGCAGAGAATGTGGCTTCTGCTTCTTCTGCACCCCTCTCAGTCTCCAGTATTATGCTAGGCACTTAACAGACACTTGATATAGATTGTCCCAAAAGTCTTTGTGCACTTTGAAGTTTTCAATGCTTCAAACTGTATGGAGATTTTTGGGGACAACCTGTATCTGCTTCTTTATTGGATGACAATGGCTTACAGCCTTAGGGCTCTTTGAGATTTGTTGTTTTCTCGTTGTTGTTTGTCCTTTGTTCTTGAAGGGGACCATGACATTAGGAAGATGATGCCATGACTTGCAAGTGAACTGGATTTAAGTGAGAGAGGGCTATGCAAGGTCACCAGCATCAAGCCATTTGGATCCTGTGATAAGATATAGATCAGGATGACTGGAGCCTGACTGAAATCCTCTAAAGTAGGTACTGAAGTTATCTTCATTCTTATTTTAGAGATGAAGAGTGATGCCACTTCAGGTGAAGGGGGTCTCCCCATGGTCACATGGGCAAGTGGCAGAAACAGGCTTTGGACTTCCTAACTCCTGGCTCAGCAGTCTAACTGTTAGAATAGGTGGGAAGAGACTGTTATCCAATGAATCTTTTATTAGAAACAATGCCTACCAGCCAATTAGGAAGAAATGCTGATATACATACGTACATACATATATGTATGTATGCATATATATATATATGTGTATATATATATATATATATATATGATTTAATGAATAAAGCATTTATTAAGTGCTTATTTTGTGGAAATTTTATGCTGTAATAGAACTTATTTCTTTGATTCTGTGTGTTTTGAATCTGTAAGGACAATTTAGGAGGTAAATTTTATGGGGTTGGTAGGCCCTAAAGGTTCTATGTTTTACATGATCACTGAATTTCAAAGCTTGAAAAAAGTTTGAGATCCTATTTTTATACATGAAAGAACTGAGGACCCCAATTTTTAAATGATAATAATCATGGTAAGGGATAGGGAATAAGGATTGAACCTGTGATCTTATTGGCATAGGGAACTCCTGGGTCAGGAAATTTTCTTTACCAGTGCAGTTTGGCATCCTGTTTAACACTTCTAGGCTTAGAGAGTTGCCTGGAATCCTGAGAATTTAAGTGTTTTGTCTGGAGTCACATGGCTAGCATGCATCAGAGGTAAGACTTGAATGCAAGTCTTTCTGGTTTCAAGACTAGCACTCTAGCCACTATCCCTGACTCTCACTGTCTCTTAAAATAGCTGATGCTTATATAAAATTTTTAAGGTTCAAAAAACCCTTTAGAGTGTCTCATTTGCTCTTACCCATGGTTATATGGATAATAAGAGGCAGACCTGGGACTTGGACTCAGGTGTTCTGATTCCAAGAACAATTTTATTTCCATCTTACCATGATTCCTCGTCATGAAAGATTTTTGCTTTTCCCCGTTAACATAACTCTTTTGACCTCTTGCTTGCATTGCTTTCCTTAAAGGGTTGAAAGGAAGGTGCTTTGTCAATCATGAAATGATGTATACATTTAAGTTATTATTATTTTCTTTCTGCAGTTTATGTCACTGCTGAAAATAAAACTTGAATTAATGTCTCTAAACGGGGAACAGCTATTGTCAAATGAATTGATTGATAGAGTCATTCATTCATTGATTCATTGGGACCCATCCTTCCAGCATGCCACAAGAAGAGAGATCCACAAAATAACAGAGCTGACAATCTTGTGCTCATTTCTATCCAAACCACCAAACCGTTGGCCCATCTCCCTGAAGTTTTGGCCTCAGATTCATTCATTCATGGTCCCCTGAATCTTGGGAGGAAGTTGAGTAGTCCATCCTTTGCATACCATCCTTGCAACATGGCCACTTTAGCATGTTTTTGTATGACAAATCATCAGGTGGGCACACCTGCTTCCCTAGACATTTTATGTGACTCTGCTTCTGTTCTCTGTTCATATAGTGGTTTCAACAGTGTTCTTTCTATTTTGTGCTGAATGTAAATTATCTGTTCATCCTGCAGATTATGGAATGATACCCAGAGTGCAATTGGAAGTCCTGTGGTGTCCAATATTCTTAACAGATATTCATTGATGTCTCATTATTGGTCAGCATCATAGGTATACATCCAGAAGTGAACACTTAATCCAGTTGCATGAGGTATAATTGAAAGAAGTCCTGGATATGGAATGCAAAGAACTGTATTTGAATTCTAGCTACTTTACTTTCTATGAATATGACTCTGGATAAGTTGCGGCAAGATAGGGATAGATTACATTACCTTTAAAGTCTTGTCTAGTTCTTAATGCTATGAAATTATAGACTTGTGGTCCCTGTTGCTTTTAATCTCCTGACTCTCTCTCGCTTACTAATATCTTGCCAGTTAGTGGCCAAGGTGAAAATATATTCCAATATCTTACTAACATGATATTAATAACTCACAGTTCTAAAGTGCTTTATGGTCTTTAAAATAGTTTTCTCACAATAACCAAGTGAAGTAAATAGTGCATTATTTCCTCTCCTTTAGAAATTAGGAATTTGAAGTGTCTCCCCTTGGTCTTGTACTGCTCAACAGTTTTAGATGACTTGGACGAAAACATAAATTA
Organism: Trichosurus vulpecula; assembly: GCF_011100635.1. NCBI lineage: Eukaryota > Metazoa > Chordata > Mammalia > Diprotodontia > Phalangeridae > Trichosurus > Trichosurus vulpecula. The sequence goes on along the minus strand of NC_050575.1, from coordinate 10,255,310 downwards.
TCTGCTTCTCAATTTAAAGATGGCACAAAGGTAGGAGTAATATATAATATATTGAGTAGCAGAATCATGATCCCAAATGAGCCAAAGGAGCTACAACAAAGGCCTAAATTTAAGAAGATGAAATTTAATAGGGAAAAATGTGAAATCTTAACTTGAGTTCAAATAATTATTTGGTCATACTGAAGATGGAGAACCTGAGGTTGCACAAGACTTTTTGTGAAAAGGAATTCGGTTGTTCTAGTAGATTTAAAACTCCCTATGCCAGTAGGTTGACATGATTGCCAAAAAATCTAAGGAGACTTTAGACTAAATTAGTAATAGTAATAGCTGACATTTATATGGCACTTACTATGTGGCAGACACTGTGCTAGGCACTTTACAAGTGCTATTTCATCAGATCATTATAACAACCCTGGGGGGTAGGTGCCTGTGACCTGTGAATGTCACTTATCAGTAATGCTATAGAGGTAGATGGCACATAGACAAGCACATAAAGTTTGTGTAAGACTAAACTGAATCATAAGTCTCTTCCAAATGAAATTCTTTGAGTATTAGATCTGGGAGAGACCTGAGCTTATTATTTTTATACCTAAATGGTACAGCTAGCTATCATTGTCCCCTTTTACAGATGAAGAAACTGAGGCAAAAAGGTTAAATGACTTGCCTTGGGTCACACAGCTAGTAAATATCTGAAGGTAAATATGAGTGTAGGTCTTCTTGACTCCATGCTGAAAACTCTATCCACTGGAGCACCTAGGTGCCCTAGCATCCAGAATAAAGACTTGCTACATTCTACTGAGGCTTGGCCAGAGTATTAAGTCATTTTCATTATCATGTTTGGAGTTTGACAACTTATCGTGGATCAGAGGATGGTGATCATAGTAACAAGGGGGCTGCAGAATGTGGCATATGAGAATGAGTGTGAGGGATTGGGGATATTTACCTGGCACATAAGAATACTTTGGGTAAGGAATGAGGGTAAAGAGCTAGAATTCATCGTACATATCTTCAAGTATTTAAAGGTTTGCCACCTAGAAAAGGGTTTAGACACACCCGGTTATTCATAAAAAGCAGAATTAGGAACAAGGAATAGATGATGCAGAGAGGCAGATTTTGCTTCTACATTTTCTATGAATCAATCAATGTTTGCTAACAATTAGAGCTGCTTGTTAGAGCTGGCAGGGGAGGATGGAGGGAAAGAGGGAAGGGCTCCCCACTGGTGGCTCTTCCCACAGCCTCGTAGGGTCCAAATTATTTGGGTTCAGGGAAGGGAGACCAGGTAAGAGAGAAAGAAGAATGATGACTCAGCTGGAGGCTCTTCTTACCTGGCTACCCTATGGGATCTGGGTGGCCTGGATAAGGGGAGGGATGAAAGGAAGAGGGAGGAAGGAGAGTAGCTCTTTCATCCCCCTTCACTTCCTCAAAATTTCCTGAATGGGGCTTAGAAAAAACATAATTCTGCTTTGGGCATGGCGTAAAGTGCCAGATATTTTCTATAAGTAAATAGTATGTCTGCTTTTAATCCATAAAATGCACATTAAAATTAATCCTTAAATTAACCATATATCATAACAACAATCTGTGAGTAGTTGTAACTGACCCACTGGGGACCCAAAGAGCCAACTTCTTTTCTTCCTTCCTTCCTTCCTTCTTTCCTTCCTTCCTTCCTTCCTTCCTTCCTTCCTTCCTTCCTTCCTCTCCCTCCATCTTCTCCTTTCTATTTTTCCCTGTCTCCCTCCTCTCCCTCCTTTCCCTCTATCCACATGGGGAATCATACCTTTATCTGTGGGTAATCTGCCCAAAGGGATATAAATTTTGATCACTGAAACCTCTCAAGATATCTTGGGATTTATGGGATAGATTTTTTTTTCTCTTCTCTACTTATTTATTCTATCATTTAAAAAAAAAACTGAGACAATGAACTCTTTTGCCCCATGTAATTTAATTTATGATTTTCTGAAAGACAGCACTGAAAAACCGAGCTTTGATAAAGCCCCTTGATATTCAAGTGGAGCTATCTAACCATGCCTTAAAACCAAATCACTGTGGCCTTCACCAAATGGCCAACAATAGGTCCCAGTCCAAGCCTCACTTGTCATTGTTTGGGTTTTGATGGCCCAGAGTGAGTGCAAATAGAAATTGTTTCTGTTCTGGCCAGAAACCCTGAAGGTCTTCCCCTCTTGGAAAGACTTTTTTTTTGAGTAGGTAATAGAGAACATTGTTTTTTGCCTCATTTCTTACCTAACTTTAATCACTAATTGAGTGTTGCTTCAGACAAACTGAGAACTGGGAAAACCTTAGCTTAAAACAGCCAAGGTGTAATGTTAATTAAGGTGGGACTTTTTTTTCCCACTGTTTTCTCTTTTAGAATGCTAAAGTAATCAAGTGCCTTTGATTAATTCTTACTAGGTGCAAAGCCCCAAGCCCATACCCTTTTGTTGACTAATTGTGAAGCCCCAGGCCCACACCCTTTTGCTGATTAGATGTGGAGCCTTCCTGGCCCTAAGAAGGGTATATAAACGCAGAGGTTAGCATTTTGTTTGGGTCTCTCACTCGCTGGAAGAGTATTCGTGTGGAGACTCTGGGTAGACCCTGGAGCCCCCTGGCTTTGGAAAAAAAAACGCAGATGTTGGTGCTTCTTTTTTTGGTAACTATATATGTGATATCTTGATCAGACAAAGCCTGTTTGTTGAATTGTGTTATTTGCTCTGTTTATATTATCTTTGTTTGTAATTTTTGTCTGTATTTGCTCTGAAGCTTAGGGTGCTGGTGTTTCCCTCTGAACTAAGTGAATTATACATGTATGTTTGATTAAAGTGAGATTGTTAATCCCTTAAAGTTACTTTCCTTAGAAAAGCAGATCAAAGAACCTGTGCTGGCAGCTCTTGTTGCTGGTCTTATTGGGTCTTACACCTCAGGAGCAGCTGTAAACATCAATGTTGTTACACAGGGTCTACTACTATATCCAGGGCCATCTCCAGTTGTCCTGATCTATGTCTTGCTGCTGGATCCAGATGGCTCTGGAGGAGAGAGTGAGGCTGGTGACTTTGCACAGCCCTGCATCACTTAAATCCAATTCACTGGCAAGTCAAGATATCACCTTCCTTATTTCATTGATCTTCTTCAGGAATGAAGGACAAACAACAGTATATATATATATGTATACACACACACACACACACACACACACACACACACATCTACATCTATATAATAATCTACATGTACCTACCTACATACATATTTGTGCATATGTGTGTGTGTGTGCGTGGATGTGTATATACACATACACATATATACATCCATCCATACATACACATATTCTCAACCAACTCTGCTCACAAGGAACAACGCACTGAGGTTTGTGGTTATTGTGTATGCATGTGTGTGTGTGTGTGTGTGTGTGTGTAATGTATGCGTATACACATACTATATCTATACTAGGTGTATACATACTCTATGCTAGTATCCGTACTATATATACCTGTGTATAACACACACACACACACACACACACACACACACACACACACTAACCACAAACCTTCGTGCATTGTTCCTTGTGAGCAGAGTTGGTTGAGAATACAATTCAAGTGATGAAGTTCATTACTAAGCCAGTCAGTTTAGGTACTCTGGACAGCTGCTGTTGCTTTTTAAACTATTTCTGCTTCTATTGTCAACTTTAAACATTTGTTTATTTGCATGGAGGTTGGTTCAGATCATGACACCGGAGTGTCACCTCTTGCCTCTCAGTAAGAAATGATCTGCTTGAATTTCACCAGTATATTTGAATGACCAAAGTTATACTGCTGGCCCTCAGTTTCATTCAGTAATTTCACATCAAGACTGTCCTGCAGGAAAGCACACAGCAGTCTTTGAAATAAAGTTATCAGCAGGAATCTAATTAATGAATTTGCTAACAGTCATTCCAGAATCACAGAATATTGGAATTGGAAAGAACCTCAGAAGCTACTGTGTACAACTTATATGTGACCAAAAATCTTTTTTTTTCAGAATAAATCCAACTTTTGATTAAAAACCTCTGATGACAGGGAACCTACTACCTTTCCAGGCAGCCCATTCTACTTTTGCATGTCTTTAATTGTTAAGTAGAGATTTTCTATTTTGTTTTGCTTTGTTTTTACATTGAATTTTATTTAGATTCTGTGCATTTTGTATTTATTGTTCTGTTCTCTGTAGCCAAGCAGAATAAATCTAGTCCCGCTTCCACACGGACAGCCATTCATCTACTTTAAGAACACCTTCATGTCTCGTCCCAATCCTCCTCCCACTACCACCAATTTTCTCTTTTGCAGATTAAACAATCCCATAATCCATCTAGGACAACAGTTCTCAAAGTATGGTCTGGATACCACCCCCAGTCCCTGACACCCTTTCAGAGGGCCTCAAAACTATTTGAAAATAATACCAAGACATTTTTATTTCTAATATGGTAAATATTTATACGTATAACCCATGTGAACAAAAACTCATTGTAGGGGAGGGATGGGTCTTTAATAATTCTTAAGGGTATAAAAGGGTTGTGAGACAAAAAATTTGAGAATTGCTTTTCTAGGAAATTATTTCAAGGTCCTTTGTGATGCCCAGAACCATCTGGAGCTTCTTTTCCCAGTGAAATTACAGGCAGGGGAATACTGGGGATGGCTTGTCCTGGCTCCTGAGAGCTGATCGTTAGATGTTCAATGTAAGCATTTATACCTTAGAAATCATCTAATGCTATGAGTTAGAGTTTTATTTATTGCTTTATTGATTTCTAGACTTAAAAAAAGATAGGGAAGATGTTAGTAATGCAGATTAAACTTAAAAGTGCATTATATATACATTTTTCCCACTCAGAGAGCTGTTGTTGAATATTTACCAGTATAATCCTGTAGGGCTGGATGTTTACCTTGTCCCTATTAAGTTGAACATCACAACAAAACTGTCCTACATCTCTGTATTCTTTTCTAAGAGAGCTTTTGTCTATTTAAAAAAATCAATGATACTGTCCTCCTTTTTCTCCTCCTCCTCCTCCTTCTCTGTCTCTCAGTATTACTATCACTATCCCCAACTTCTACCCACAAATCCCAGCCACAGAAATGAAAACTTTCCCTTATAACAAATATACACTGTCAAACCATTTAAATTTACACATTGACATTGTGTGAAACTGCATGTTTCTTTCCTTTCCTTTGGTCCATTTTCTCTACCAAGAGGTAGAGAGATCGCTCTTTGGAGACATGATTGGTCATCACATATATCAAGAATTTAAAAGTCTTTATTATTTTCTTTGCATTCTTATAATGATTTTAGGAATTGTTCCCCTCTTTCTGCTCATGTCACTGGGTGTCATCTTACAAGTCTTCTTGTGCTTCTTTGAATTTATCTCTTTTGTCATTTCACATTATACAATGATGTTCCATTATTTAACATAGCCAATATATGCAAAGAGTGAGCCTTAAACTTGACTCTTCCTGATTATGTGACCAGCTTTCTTTATAAAATGTCTCAAAACAGCACATAATCACTTCCTGCCCCCCCCAGACCCTACATTTGCCTTTTTTAACTATGGACCTTGAAGATTTTTAGATTCTGAGGTAACACTTGTCTATTCTACCACAATCAGAATGTAAGTACATTATGATTATTTACCCCCTTTCAATTGTTCAGACGCATTTACTTTTTAAGGTTTCTTTTTGTCTCCTGAGCTACATTTCAAAGATAATAATTATGTTGTAATATTTGGGCACTTTTCCATATGTAGAATTATATTGAACTTCATAGGAAAAGTTATAATTTGTTTAAGCTTTTTTCTTTTGTCTTTTGGAATATCATATTCCAAGAATTCCTTTTCTTAAGAGAAGTATCAGAATAATCTTGTTTCATCATGGCTCTTATTCCTTGGTATCTGAAGTCTTTTCCATTTTCTTTCAGCATTTTGTAGGTGATTTGGAAGCCCTGGATTTTGGCTATGACACATCTGAATGTATTTAATTGGAAAAGATGACTGGTGAATTCATCCTCTTTCCTTTTTCCTTTTGACATGAATAGAACTAAGCAGTTTTCTTTTCTTTACTTTTTTAATTAGATTTTTTTTATTTTTAGTTTACAACACTTAGTTTTACATGTTCTTGAGTTTCGCATTTTCTTCCCTTACCTCTCCTCCCCCCTGTCCCCCAAGATGGCATGCAGTCTGATATAGATTCTACATAGACCTTTGCATTAAACTTATTTACACAATAGTCAAGTTGCAAAGAAGAATTATGACCAATGGAATGAATCATGAGAGAGAAGAAATAAAACCAAAACAAAGAGAGTGAAAAGTTTGCCTCAATCTGCATTCAGACTTCACAGATCTTTTTCTGGATGTAGCTCGCTTTTTCCATCATGAGTCCTTTGGAGCTGTCTTTGAGCCTTGTATTGCTGAGGAGAGCCAAGTCTATCAGGGTTAGTCATCACAGAATCAATATATCTGTGGTTGTGTATGATGTTCTCCTGCTCCTGCTCCTCTCACTCAGCATCAGATCATGTAGGTCTTTCCAGGTTGTTATGAAGTCCGTATCTTCCCCATTTCTTATAGCACAATAGTATCCCATTACATACATATACCACAACTTGTTCAATCATTCCCCAATTGAGGGGCATCCCCTTAATTTCCAATTTTTTGCCACTACAAAAAGAGCAGCTATAAATATTTTTGTACATACAGGTTCCTTTCCCACCTGTGTGATCTCTTTGGGATATAGCCCTAGGAGTGGTATTGCTGGGTCAAAGGATACGCACATTTTTATAGCCCTTTGGGTATAGTTCCAAATTGCTCTCCAAAATGACTGGATCTGTTCACAACTTCACCAACAATGTATTAATGCTCCAATTTTCCCACATTCTCTCCAGCATTTATCATTTGCCTGTTTTCTCATGTTAGCCAATCTGACAGGAGGTATGTGGTACCTAAGAGTTGTTTTGATTTGCATTTCTCTAATCAGTAGTGATTTTGAGCATTTTTTCATATGCCTATAGATATCTTTAATTTCTTCCTCTGAGAACAGCCTGTTCATATCCTTTGACCATTTCTCAATTGGGGAATGACTTTTATTCCTGTAAATTTGGCTCAGTTCCCTATATATTTTAGATATGAGGCCTTTATCAGAGACATTGGTTGTAAAAATTTTCTCCAGTTTTCTGCTTCCCTTCTAATCTTTGTTGCATTGGCTTTGTTTATACAAATATTTTCAGTTTACCATAATCAAAATTATCTATTTTGCATTTTGTAATGTTGTCTATCTCTTGTTGCGTCATGAATTCTTTGCTTTCCTATAAGTCTGACAGGTAAACTATTCTTTGCTCTCCCAAATTGTTCATAGTATCAGCCTTGATTCCTAAATCATGTGCCTATTTCGACTTTATTTTGGTATGTGGTGTAAGATATGGGTCTATGACCAGTTTCTGCCATACTAATTTCCAATTTTCCAGAAGTTTTTGTGAAATAGTTAATTCTTAGCCCAGAAGCTGGATTGTTTAGGTTTATCAAAGAGTAGATTGCTATAGTGGTTGACTACTGCATCTTGTGTACCTATCCTGTTCCACTGATCCACCACTCTGTTTCTTAGCCAGTACCAAGTATTTTTTTTTTATTTTTTTTAATGCAATTTATTTATTTAACATATTTGGTTTTCAGCATTGATTTTCACAACAGTTTGAATTACAAATTTTCTCCCCATTTCTGCCCTCCCCCCCACTCCAAGATGGCGTATATTCTGGTTGCCCTGTTCCCCAGTCAGCCCTCCCCTCTATCACCCCCCTCCCCTCTCATCCCCTTTTCCCTTCCTTTCTTGTAGGGCAAGATAAATTTCTATGCCCCATTGCCTGTGTATCTTATTTTTTAGTTGCATACAAAAAGTTTTTTTGTTTTTGAACATCTGATTTTAAAACTTTGAGTTCCAAATTCCCTTCCCTCTTCCCTTCCCACCCACCCTCCCTAAGAAGTTGAGCAATTCAACCTAGGCCACACATGTATTATTATGTATAACCCTTCCACAATATTCATGTTGTGAAAGGCTAACTACATTTTGCTCCTTCCCAACCCATCCCGCTTTATTGAATTTTCTTCCTTGACCCTGTCCCCTTTCCAAAGTGTTTGTTTTGATTACCTCCACCCCCATCTGCCCTCCACTCCATCATCCCCCTGCCTTTTATTTTTTTTTTTTATCTTCCTCCCTCTTCTTTCCTGTGGGGTAAGATCCCCAACTGAGTATGTATGGTATTCCCCCTCAGGCCAAATCTGATGAGAGCAAGGTTCACTCATTCCCCCCTCACCTGCCCACTCCCCTCCTCTCCTAGAACTGCTTCCTCTTGCCACCTTTATGGGAGATAATCCACCCCATTCTATCTCTCCCTATCTCCCTCTCTCAGTAAGTTACTCTCTCATCCCTTAATTTCATTTTATTTCTTTTAGCTATCTTCCCTTCATCCTCAACTCACCCTGTGTCTGCTCTCTTTCTTTTACATATATATATATATATATATATACACATACATACACATACATACATATACACATAGATACATGCATACATACACATTCACTTATATATATACATAAACATATATATGCATATATATATATGCATATTCCCTTCAACTACCCTAATACTGAGGTCTCATGAATCATACTCATCATCTTTCCATGTAGGAATGTAAACAAAACAGTTCAACTTTAGTAAGTCCCTTGCAATTTCCGTTTCTTGATTACCTTTTCATGCTTCTCTTGATTCTTGTGTTTGAAAGTCAAATTTTCTATTCAGTTCTGGTCTTTTCACTGAGAAAGCTTGAAAGTCCTCCATTTTATTGAAAGTCCATATTTTGCCTTGGAACATGATACTCAGTTTTGCTGGGTAGGTGATTCTAGGTTTTAATCCTAGCTCCATTGACCTCCGGAATATCGCATTCCAAGCCCTTTGATCTCTTAATGTAGAAGCTGCCAGATCTTGGGTTATTCTGATTGGGTTTCCACAATATTCAAATTGTTTCTTTCTGGCTGCTTGCAGTATTTTCTCCTTGATCTGGGAGCTCTGGAATTTGGCGACAATATTCCTAGGAGATTTCTTTTTGGGATCTATTTGCGGAGGCGATCGATGGATTCTTTCAATTTCTATTTTGCCCTGTGGCTCTAGAATATCAGGGCAGTTCTCCTTGATAATTTCCTGAAAGATGGTATCTAGGCTCTTTTTTTGATCATGGCTTTCAGGTAGTCCAAAAATTTTTAAATTATCTCTCCTGGATCTATTTTCCAGGTCAGTGGTTTTTCCAAGGAGATATTTCACATTGTCTTCCATTTTTTCATTCCTCTGGTTCTGTTTTATAATATCCTGATTTCTCATAAAGTCACTAGCTTCCACTTGCTCCAATCTAATTTTTAAAGTAGTATTTTCTTCAGTGGTCTTTTGGACCTCCTTTTCCATTTGGCTAATTCTGCCTTTCAAGGAATTCTTCTCCTCATTGGCTTTTTGGAGCTCTTTTGCCATTTGAGTTAGTCTGTTTTGTAAGGTGTTGTTTTCTTCAGTGTATTTTTCAGTATTTTTTTGGGTCTCCTTTAGCAAGTCATTGACTTGTTTTTCATGGTTTTCTCGCATCCTTCTTATTTCTCTTCCCAATTTTTCCTCTACTTCTCTAACTTGCTTTTCCAATTCCTTTTTGAGTTCTTCTATGGTCTGGGGCCAGTTCATGTTTTTCTTGGAGGCTTTGGTTGTAGGCTCTATGACTTTGCTGTCTTCTTTAGGCTGTATGTTTTGGTCTTCTTCTCCGCAGTCTTTGGTGTTTGTGGGTCGAGGGAGGACTGGTAACTGCCGCAGCTCACATATTCAGGGCGCTAGGGCCCCCTCCGCCCGGCTTCTGGTCTGGATCGTCCACGCCGCTCAGGCTGGGCTCTGCTCCACTCCGTTCCCAGCTCCCAGCTCCCAGCTCCCAGCTCCGTGTGGAATAGAGCTCACCCAGAGACCATCCGGGCTGTCCTGGGCTGGAGCCCTGCTTCCCTCTGCTGTTCTGTGGGTTCTGCCGTTCTAGAATTGGTTCAGAGCCATTTTTATAGGTTTTTGGAGGGACTCGGGTACGGAGCTCACTCTAGTCCGTGCTTACCAGCCGCCATCTTGGCTCCGCCCCCCCAGTACCAAGTATTTTTGATGACTGCTGCTCTATAGTACGGTTTCATATCTGGTATGGCCAGGCCGCCTTCCCTAGCATTTCTTTTCATTAATTCCCTTGATACTCTGGACTTTTTGTTCTTCCAGATGATTTTGCTGTTATTTTATCCAGCTCTGTAATTTTTTTATATGTGGTATCCACAGTTTTTGTTTACTCACGGTATTCAGGGATTCTAGTGAGTTTTAGATTATGTCTTCTCATCCTGTTGAATTGTTTTTGACGGTTAATATATCTTACATATTCTCCAATATTTCAATCTTTGTTCTATTGTTTCTTGATGTTCCTTTGAATTATTGAAATGTGTTTTCTCCAGTCTGTTTTTCAGGGAGTGCCCTACTTGGGTCATTTTATACCTCTTTTTTCTGAGTTATTATTTGCTTTCTGATGTTTTTCCTTTCAAGAATTCTAATTTGTTTTTTGACTCATGCTTTTTCCTCTAATCATTCAGAGTCTTTTTGGACAATCTATTTTTTATATTCTGACACTCTATGTGTCCTTATTGTAGAATTATTCACTTTTGTTTTTACTTCTTAGACTCTTAGGTATTTTTGTCATTGTTATCATATTAGTTTTTTCCCCTCTTTACTCATGTCTCCAGCTTCGGTTTCTGTATTAAGATTTTGTTCTGTGGCTAGGCTCCACCCCTTCTCCACAGTCCTGGATAAGTTTATAGTTCATGGAATCATAGATTTGGAGCTAGAATGGACCATAGAGATCATCTACTTAACACTCTCTTTTTACAGTTGAGATAATTGAGGCCTAGGGCCACATAGGAAGTAATGGTCAGAGCTAGAATTTACATTAGGGTTCCATGACTCCAAGTTCAACATCTAAGTTCAGTGTTCTTTCCATTGTGTCAGACTTCCACTGAACTCACTGGCCCTGGCCAACGGTCTTACCCCACTGTAGCCTAGATGTCACTGCTGCATTGTCTTGTTACAAATCTGTATGGGTCAGTTGGTTCCCAGTTCTCCCTGAGTTCTTCCTCATCTTTGATCTATTATAAGGAGTTTAAGCCAGTTAAGAGTTGCAACCAGGTCTCACCTTCTACCTTTGTGGCCCGATTCAAAGGCTGTCTTTGTCTCCTTGTGCTTGTGATTTCACAAGTACATTAAAAGTTTGTCCCTTGATACTGCTATCACCTAGTCCCCAGAGGCATACTGGAGATTGTTCTGGCTTCAGGAGTCCTTGAGAGTCTTGGCACACATCTGACTCTTCTTTGTCTTCTTGATTTTATGGTGCACCTGCTGAGTATCAAATTAGTCTTAGGTCTCCTGTGGGGATTTTTGTTTAGGGTGCCTTTTGTGGGCTGCTCAGGTATTATGATGAACTTGAGAGTCCCCTGCTGAGCACCAGACTGGCTTCAGGCCTGTTGGAGGACCTCGAGGCATGCATACTTTGCTCGGGTTGGAACTGCCTAGGTCTCTTGGTGCAGTAATTTACCAGGAGCTGGCCTTGAGCCTTGCTTCAGCTCCAACATTGCAGGGTTAGCTGACTTCAAAATCCTGTTTCCCAGATATTGATCTGACCTCAGCTCTCCCTGTCCCTATGCGGACCTCTTGCAAGCTTCTGAACATCTTCTTGTCTAGTTTTGGACTAGATAGAGGAGTTTCCTAGTATTTCCCTCTTGTATGTATTGATCATTGATTCATCGAAAACCTTTATAATTTTTTTACCCGAAATGTTTTCTGGGAGGTTTGCTCAGTTTTAACCTTTCATGATGCTATCTTTATCATTAATCTCTCCTGTTAATCTCCATATGTCTTGCCTAAATTTGGTCAAGGAGAAACAGTTTAATTCATTTAACCTGAAATTTGTATTTTTTTTCACCTTACTGACTTCAAATAACCTATATTTCATTTACCATTTTCATCTCCCCTCTCTGAATGCTATATAGATACCCCTTCATGTTTTGGCCATGATTCCTCATGTGCTGGTCTTAAGAAGCCCTGAACCTTAGGATTCCTGTGACCTGGCACTAGTGAGATAAAGATGGTTTAAACAAAAAATAAAGATTATCTGAGATTAAATCTAGTAAGTAATGTATCTATTGAAACAAACTCCCTGGTACTCCAGGGAAGCTATGGAGCTGTTTGAGGTTATCTAATATCTTCATGCATATCACACCTATTAAGTCTGTTTGTTTTCCAAGGCTATAGAATTTAGGATTTATTTTTCCTACTCCTTGACTTTACACTTTCTGGGAACCCAAGCCATCTCAGGGACTTGTTTAAGAGTATTGTCTGGTACTCTACTGAGTCCTGACAGAAGCCAGAACCATATGTGCCCATGCTTAGAATTGGATCGTAGAACTGGGAGAGCCTTTGGAAATTATCCAGTTCATTCTCCTCGTTTTGCAAGTTAATGCTCCTAATAATAGCTACAATTTAGATAGAACCTTAACATTTGCAAAGTGTTTTACATAAGTGATCTCATTTGATCCATTCAACCACACTGGGGGTACGTGGTATTATTGTTTCTCCACTACCGCCCCACCACCCACTTTTTTATAGTTGAATAAACGGAGGCTTAGTCTAATGGCTTGCCCAGGGTCACATAGCCAATGAGTATCTGAGGTAGGATTTGAACTCAGGTCTTACTGACTTGCTAATCAAGTCCAGAATATGCAAGGCCTATTACGAATGTGACAGTATGGTCTTTGAAGACTAGACTTTCATTATTCTGCCTAAAATAGACTGTAGGTGAATGTGTAATTTTTTTGCATTTAAAAGATTTGATGTCTGTATCAGTCTCTGAGATTGAGTTCCATCATTCCAATATTTTATCTTTTCTTGTTTAAGAGTTATTCTGGTACAATGGAAAAAATCAAAGCCTCTGCATTTGGAGTCCTAGGACCTGGGTTCAAATCCACATTCTTCCACTTAATGCTATGTGACCTTGGGCAACTTAACTCTTCATGACAAGCAACCTTTCTGTGCTTTAGTTTCCTCACCTATAAAATGAGAGGGTTGAACTATATGACAGCTAAGGTCCCTTCCATACCTAAGCCTGGGATCCTGCATGATCCTTTGAGTGAAGCAGACTCAGGAAGTAAACTGAGCAGTGAAGAATTAGGATATGATGAAATAATTGAAAAACCAAGAAACAAGAAAGGCTGAGCCTGTGGTTAATTTGTAAGGTGATTCAATGCAATAGAAAGACTGGAGATCAGTCTTGTTCATAACAGCTACTTTTTAAAGAGAGAGAGACAGAGAGACAGAGAGAGAGAGACAGAGAGAGACAGACAGAGAGACAGAGAGATGCTGAAGTCGGACATCTTGGCATAGAAACAGTATAGATTAGTAGAACATGCCCTCTACTTATCATCAGAACAAGGCTTGAGGCCCAGCTCTATAAATTGCTAACTGCATGACCATGGTCAAGTGAGTTTCTCTTCTCTGAGCCTCAGTTCTCTTGTCTTCATAATGTGGCCAATCAAAGTGCCACAGGCTTTTCATGGGTAATACATGAAATAGTGTAGGCAGAACACTTGATGAAAGGGATGTATTTGTCTAACTATACAGGACTTAAGGACTCTTCCGGTTTTCTCCTGTGACACTCTGGAGTGATCAATGTTAAATTTAACCAATGTGTCCTGGATATTGGCTGAAAGTCAGACACATCATGAACTCCCAACTACCCGTGTGTTAGAGATACACTTTGTGTATTATTCACAGCAATTAAGAATGTTTTGTTCCAGACTGGTATTACCTCTCACCCTTCACACTTTCAGCATGAAGGCCATCTGGGTCCTGAAGGTACATAAGCAGGAGGGCAGAGCTAGTATGGCTGCTGCTCTTCGGGGGGGAAAAAGTCATATAATACAAACTAAAATCAAATACAAAGTATTTGTTTGGGTTTATCTGCTTTTTCATATTATTAAGGTCTGTTTCCCTCCAATGGCCTGAAGGGAGAATTAAATTTTGATTGAATTTAGGAGAAATATGCTAAATGAGTTTGAAAGCTGAGATGTGACTGAGACCCAAGATAAAATGTAAGGATTAGAGATCCTGTATTCAAAAGAAGTTATTCTTTATATGTATTTAGAAGTCACTTTTCTGACCCAATTATAAACAAGTCAAGGAATCATATGTTGTCATGAAAGGACCCTTGGAATCACAGAATATAGTATGATAAAGCAGAAAGGAATCTTAAATAAGGTCTTATTCAACCCCCTTATTTTATAGACAAGAAAACTGAAATCCCAAAAGGGAAATAGACTTGTCTAAGGTAATATAGGAAGTTATTGTTAGAATAGGACTCAAAAGCAAGCTGTTTGGACTGACATCACTATGCCATTAATAGACTCCTTCCATTTTTAATTTTCTGGGAGATTTCAGCATTTTTGCTTTCTAATTTCTAGGAATTCAGATCAGTTTTTTCCTTCTATATTATTCACATTTCTCTCATATCTTGATATAGGTATTATGAAAATTCAGAAAGGTAGCATGTGGTAGATTGATTTAGGAGAAATGCAGATTTGGGAGAAAATTCAGAGGCAGCCTATTATAGTTGAGCTAACTTGGGAGACAGGATGATGACCTGGGTTCAAGTTCCACCTCTGACACATAATGGCTGTGTGACTTTGGTCAAGTCACTTAAAATCTTAGTATTCCTGGAAAGCATCAAAGACTATATATTTCAGGACAATCACTCTGTCTGCATTAGTAGAAGCCCTACTGGGAGTCTCCTACTCCAAATGGAACCACAAATCAAAACCAAAAATATATAATAAGCAAAATTCCCAATTTACAAAGGAAAATAATTTGCTTTGTATAAAAACAGCAGATTCCTTAATTGAATGTATCTCACTTTTGTATTTTCTTCAGAGTCTAGAACAGGGTTGGGTCAATAGTAGGGGTTTAATAAATGATTTTTAAATTTACTGAAGTTGTTGTGAAAAAATAAAAATAAAAACCCAGTTCTATTGTAAGATAATGTATTTAAAATAAAATTCAACTTCCAAGCATTCATTTTGCACATCTGGATTTTAGTCCCAATGCTGCCTTGAGTTGTTTAATCTGGTACAAATCACTTCCCTCTTTTTGCATCTCATTTTCTTCATCTTAAAAATAAGGAGATTGAATTGAATAGTCTCTAAGATTCCTCTCTAGTCGTTACTAATATTCTATGTTCTATGTTCCTAAGGTTCCTTCCTGTTCTGACATTTAACAGTCTATAGTCAGTCAAATCAACAAGGATTCATTGAGGGCTTAGTATGTGCCAGATATCTGCTAAGTAATAGGGATATAAGAACATACCTGATTGAACACAACAAGGAAGTCCCTTCATTAGAGGGGCCTCACATTCATTTATGAGATCTTCATTGCTCTTGGACACTTCACTTACATAACGCTTCCCCTGACATATTTCTAGAGGTTGAGTTTTTCACTTTGTCTTTTCCAAAATAAGGGCTTTGGGGCAATAAATAACTTCTATGTTATTATACTCTGAAAGTATGCACATAAATTTATATTATTCACACATGTACTCTGTGTGTGCATATCTACATGTGTGTGTGTGCATGTATATTCATTAAAAAGTAACTCTTTAATGATACACTAAAATGCAAGAAACGACTTGCATGATTACAACTTGTTAGCTTTGCTTCTGCTTTAGTTCTGTTTAGGAAAAAAAAATATGGCTTTACATTTCCACCTGCTGATTTTCAACTAAAACAGAACTTAGTTGCCCGCTGATCCTGCTGGCTTTTTAAAATGAAAAACTTATTCTTCTTAAACTCCTGGAAAATTATATTTAAAAATCAACATAATGCCTCTGCCTTTTCTTTCCCTCTGCCTTGAAAAATATTAGGGAAATATCTGGAACAGTCAATTGTCATTTCTTGTACAGATGTAGTCCCTGTCACGAGCAGGGCATGGAGTTGGGAGTCAGCAGGCAGGAGGATTGGTTTTTACAGGGTCATTTAAATCAGTGTCAGCATGATGTCTTGGAAGAAGCACCAGATCTGAAATCAGAGGCCCTGACTTTGAGTCCCAGCTTGCTATTCACAACCTGTGTATAAACAGCATGTTCCTTTCTTAGGCCTTTGTTTCCTCAAAATGAAGGAGTTGGAATTGATGATCTCTTAAGTTCTGCCTGACTCTCAATCCTCTGTTCTGAATGACAAGACATTTCTAACTGCCCAGTTGTAAAAGGTGTTATCTTGCTGGACACCAGGTCTCAGTGCCTCTTACTGGCTATCTTCATGCCATGTCATCCTATACAACCATTCCCCTCCCCCTGGCTCCCCTTGATATAGTGTCTTCTCTTAGAATCTAAGCTCCTTGAGGGCAGGCACCATCTTCCTTTCTTATATTGACACACCCAGCACTTATCATGGTGTCTTTCACATAATAAATGCTTTCTTTGTTTATCTAACGAGGGTTTGGTACAGTTACTTTGTGGCAGATCTTCCTTAAAAGCATACGATTATCACAGAGTCATTGTGAGGGGGAAAATGAGCTAATAAATGTGAAGCACTTTGTAAAACTTATAAGTCTTAAATACATGTGTTATGATTAGCTCCTACTCATGAATACAATGAATTCCAGCACCAGATATGTGTTTGTTATCATTTGACCAGGGTATAATGGAATGAGCCTTGGATCGAGATTCATGTGACTCGAGTTTCATTCCTGGTTCTGCCTCTGATGGAGTTAGAAGGCCACAGAATGAATGAAACAAGCATTTGTTAAGCACCTACTATATGCTAAGCACAGTGCTAAGTGTTTTTACAAATACTATCTCATTTGATCCTCACAACAACCTTGGAATGTCAATGCTACTATAATCCTCCCCATTTTACAGTTGAGGAAACTGAGGCAGAGTGATTTGCAAAGGTTACATAGCTGGAAAGTGTCTGATAGCCATCTATGACAGGTTCATCATTTTCCTTCCCCAATGGTCCTGGCTTCCCTGATACAGCTTCCTCCACACATATACAGTCCTTGTATAACCATACAACTTCCTTGGGCACCAACTTCCCTGATGGCTCCCCTAATGTAGCTTCCTCAACAAGAGGCAAAAAAAAAGTCCTAGCTGGGTGTAGCTAGGGCCTCTGGGACCTGGGAACCTGAGACCACATGAGTCACAATTCCACTGATGACTTACAGACCAGAAGTAGTTTCCAGACAGAAATGAGTGGGGGATGTGTCCAGGGAATCTACCTACCAATGTATCCTTGCAGTTTTGGGGCAAAGTACATCTCCTCCTTTGATAAATGTTCGGTGACTTGTGAGAGCCTCACTTTTTCCCAACAACAAACCTTAACTCTGAAGCTGCTGGCTTTAGAACTGGGCCCACAGTGCCACCTCTCTGGATCTGTATTTTGGATCAATAAATTGAGGACCTTCAGAAGCCTTACCATCAGCCCTGGCTCTGACACTTGATGATTTGAAATCGTCTTTCAGCTCTGATACTCTTTGTTCTGATGCTAAGGTCTTTTCTTATGCTACTATTCCATAATAAACATGTTTACAAAATGGAAACACATCTGGAACAATAAGTATAATAAGCCAGCTGTCCACCATTCATACCTGGTTGAGAGGGAAGGAATAATTTTGGAATTTGGGATACTAGCTTGAACACAGACCTTTGATGAGTGACTCTGAGCAGCCAGTAAAAAGACAAAACACTGAGAGAGCTGCAGAGACTATAATAATGTCTAGCATTTATACAGTGCTGTAAGATTTGTCTCATTGCAACATTCTTGGATTTTAGGCACCATTATCATCCCCATTTTACAGATGAGGAAACTGAGGCTAATGACGGTTAAGTGACTTGCCCAGGGTCACATAGCTAGTAAGTGTCTGAAGCTGGATTTGAATTCAAGTCTTCATGATTCCAAATCTAAGACTCTATCCACTAATCCACCCTCTTGCCTCTAAAGGGCAACAGGAAGAAGACTCGGAGAAGAACAAGGAAGGTGAGAGGACTCTCATTGGCCTCTTTATGGTTTTGCCAAGATCTGGCCTTGGTAAGCATGTTCCAATATATATACACTGCTTTCATTTTAGAGTTAGGAACAAGGACTGAGTCTGTGATTCCATTGGTATGGAGGAAATTCCTTGGTGAGGAAACTTTCCAAATGCAAAGTGGCACGTCCTTTGCCAAGTCATAGTTTTAGTGAGTTGCCTAGAACACTAGGAGGGTCACATAGACTGCATGTGTTGGGAGTGGGACTAGAAATTTACTAACCCACATCAATCTTTAATTGACGATAAGGAGATATTTATGAGAAGGAGTACTCCATGGTTTCTCAAGGTATAGATGATGATAATGCTTCTGTTGATACATAAATGATAGATAGATAGATAGATAGATAGATGGATAGATAGATAGATAGATGGATGACAGATAGATGGATGATAGAAAAATAGGCAGACAGACAGACAGACAGAGAGATAGATAGAGAAAGATAGGTTGATAGATACACTGAAGACAGTTTGAGAGACAGGCATAGAGAAATAGACAGGCAGACAGACAGATAGATAGATAGATAGATAGATAGATAGATAGATAGATAGATAGATAGGGTCATCCAGGTAACTCAGTGAATAGAGCACTGGGCTTGGAATCAGGAAGACTTATCTTCCTGAGTTCAAATCCAGCCTTAGACACTTACTATCTGTGTGACCCTGGGCAAGTCACTTAACCCTGTTTGTCTAAGTCTCTCCTCAGTAAAATGAGCTGGAGAAGGAAATGGCACCACTCCAGTATCTTTGTCAAGAAAACCCCAAATGGGGTCATAGAGCCTCAGATATGCCTGAAGAATGCTGAATAGATAGATAGATAGATAGATAGATAGATAGATACATGTATCAGAGGTAGAATCTGAACACGGGCCATCTTGCCTTTAAAGTGAGGTGGTTCTATATCCACTCTGCCAGACTGTTTTTCATTTTACAGAACAACAAATGAAAAAATAGAGCAATTAAGTAAGTTACTCAAGGTCACATAGCAAGCTAGGTATCCAGAAGTAAAGGCAAGTACTCCTTTCAAAGCACCACACTACCTCTTATACAGGCGTGCATGGATAACATAAATCTGTAATGGAAAGACCATTGGATGTATGGTCACTCTAGACCAGAATTTGCGTCTGGGTTCTGACACATTGGCTCTGTGATCTTGGCCAAGTCCATTAATTTCTCCTCATATCAGTTTTTTCAACTACAAAATGGGGTAATAATTCTTGCATTATTGGCCTTTCAAGCTTCTTTTGAAGAGAGTTTAACATGCTCTAGAAATATGAGATATTGTTATTTCAATAAAGTGTAAGAAGGTACCTGCTTTCCTGTCAATGAAGAACAAGGTGTTTTCCTGGAGGTTAGAGAAAAAGTTTTCTTTCTCTCTTTTACTGCTCTTGGGGAAGCTAGGATTATGTCAGGTCAGGATGTAGATGAGAGAATAGGAGAAGATAACACAGTAAAATTTTCAAAAAATATCTTTATCTTCATTTCTATCAGATAAGAAACAAACAAGTGCAGAGTCAACTCAAGAAAAGTCAGGCAAAAATATGCAATTCTTTGAATGTCCTCTCTAACCTTTCCTGTTTTCTAGTATGTCCTTAAAAAGACAACCAGACTGTAGATGATTATCAGGTAAAGAAAGAAAAAAAGATAAGCAAACAGGAAGTAATAATATGGCTCTATGAAATCATCAGCTCTTTAGCTGCTGCCGGTGATATGCACTAAAAATAAACTCTGATGCTTAATAACTGACTCAGTTGCTGACTATATTCCGATCTATATTCACACCTCCAACTAATATTACTCATTAATTTTCTAAAATAGATTTTCATTGATAAATTATGTTCTTATATCACCTAGATTTCCAATTATATCTCATCCCCTCCCCTCTCAGAGACTTATCCTTTATAATAAAGAAGTTTTTTAAAAAGAGGAAGAGAAGAAAACTGATTACAATATTGGAAAAAATGCTGAAGTTATAAAGATAATGTCTTGTGTCCCTGGACACCCCAATCCCCACCCTCTGTAAAGTGGAGGGGAGGCCAGAGTATCTTCCCATATCTCTTCTTTGGGGCCACATTTTTCTTCGTAATTTTCTAACTTTCATTTCCATTTTTTTGTCTGTTTTATTTTTTAATTTTATCATTTTTATTTAATATTTTCATTTTCAATATTGATTTCCACAAGATTTTGAGTTACAAATTTCCTCCCTATTTCTACCTCGCCCCATTCCAAGATGGCATATATTCTATATTTTCTACTCAGCTCTGGTCTTTTCATTGAGAAAGCTTGAAAGTCCTCTATTTTATTGAAAATCCATATTTTGCCTTATAGCGTTATACTCAGTTTTGCTGGGTAGGTGATTCTTGGTTTTAATTTTAGCTCCTTTGACCTCCAGAATATCATATTCCAAGCCCTTCAATCCTTTAATGTAGAAGCTGCTAGATCTTTTGTTATCCTGATTGTGTTTCCATAATATTCAAGTTGTTTCTTTCTGGCTGCTTGCAGTACTTTTTCCTTGACCTAGAAATTCTGTAATTTGGTGACAATATTCTTAGGAGTTTTCTTTTTGGGATCTTTTTCAGGAGGCAATCTGTGGATTCTTTCAATTTCTATTTTACCCTCTGGTTTTAGAATATCCTTGATAATTTCTTGAAAGATGATATCTAGGCTCTTTTTTTGATCAAGGCTTTCAGGTAGTCCCATAATTTTTAAATTATCTGTCCTGGATCTATTTTCCAGGTCAGTGGTTTTTCCGATGAGATATTTCACATTGTCTTCCATTTTTTCATTCCTTTGGTTCTGTTTCATATCTCATAAAGTCACTAGCTTCCACTTATTCCAATCTAGTTTTAAGGTGCTATTTTCTTCAGTGGTCTTTTGAACCTCCTTTTCCATTTGGCTAATTCTGCCTTTCAAGGCATTCTTCTCCTCATTGGCTTATTGGAACTCTTTTGCCATTTGGGTTACTCTATTCTTTAAAATGTTATTTTCTTCAGTATTCTTCAGTATTTTCTTCAGTATTCTTCAGTTGTTGACTTGCTTTTCATGGTTTTCTCTCATCACTCTCATTTCTCTTCCCAATTCCTTTTCCAAATCCTTTTTGAGCTCTTCCATGGCCTGAGACCAATTCATATTTTTCTTGGAGGTTTTTGGTGTAGGCTCTTTGACTTTGTTTACTTCTTCTGGCTGTATGTTTTGATCTTCTTTGTTCACCAAAAAAGGAATTTTGAGTTTGAGTTTGAGTCTGAGACCATTTTCACTGCCTGTTCATGTTCCCAGTCAACTACTTGACCCTTGAGCTTTTTGTCAGCATATGACTGCTTACAGAGTAGAGAGTACTTTGTCCCAAGCTTTAGGGTCCACGCACTGCTGGTTTCAGAGCTATTTCTACTCCACTGTCATCACAGGCTCTGTCACAGCAGCACTCCTCCTCCCCAAGAATGACCAACCAGGACCGCAATCCAGATCCAAACTGGGCACAGTGAGAGAACCTGCCTCTGTGCCCACAAAGCACTCCTTGCATTCTCTCTCTGATCTGCTGCTAGATTCCTCCCACCATGTGAGCCAGAGAATGGGGAAGCATCTGAGGCCGGAATTCTGGAAGCAGCCTCAGGAGCTTCTTGCTGCTGCTACCACCACCACTGCACCACCTCCACCACCCCCAGGGATGGGACCAGACCACTCTGGCCTCGATTCTGCAGTTTCCCACTACTGCTTTCAGGCGTTTGTGGGTTGAGAAGTCTGGTAACTTCCGTAGCTGAATGTTTCATGACCCTAAGGCCTTTTCTGGTTGGCTGACTCCTGGTCTGGCCTGCCCTGGTGTGGCCTACTGCTCAGCTGCTTTCTGCTCCCAGCACCATGTGATAGACCCTTCCCAGCAACCATCCAGGCTCTCCTGGGCTGTAGACCTGTTTCCCTCTGCTATTTTGTGGGTTCCACAGCTCTAGAATTTGTTCAGAGCCATTTTTACAAATGTTTGGAGGGATTTGGGGGAGAGCTTAAGCAAGTCCCTGTTTTCCAGTAGCCATCTTGGCTCCACCCCCCTTTCATTTCCATTGTAGTAGTCATTGTGTTTATTGTTTTCTTACCTCTACTTATTTTATTTTGTATCTATTAGTGTAAGTGTTACAACGTTGCTAGTAGCTGTTGTGGGGGTGAAAGAGATAACACCAGCACATGGAAGGGCTGCTAGCACAATTCTTTGATCTGCTTTTCTAAGGAAAGCAACTTTAATGGGTTAACAATCTCACTATGATTAAATATACATATATCATACACTTAATTCAGAGGGAAAAGCCAGCACCCTGAACTCTAGAGAGAACACAAACAGAAATTGCAAGCATACATTATATAAATAGAACAAGCACAAATCATTAGATAGGCTTCTATTTGTCCATAGCAATACATACATAGTTAACAGAAAGAAGCAACAAAATCTGGGTTTTCAAAGCTGGGGGGAGTTGCTTCAACAGCTACCCAGAGTCTCATCCCCAGCATTCAATGAGTGTGCTCCCAAAGGCAAAATGCAAACCTCCAAGTATATATATACACTTTTTCAGGGGCAAAGGGTGTCACAACCATGTGACTCAAATCCAGGTGAACTAGGCCTTTCCTTGACATAAGCAGGTCATCAAAGATTCCTGATTCCATCAAAGATTCCTTAGTGCTGAGAAGCACTCGAAAACAAAGGCAACAAAAAGTCCTCTTTGGTTGCTATTACATTTGAAAAGCAAGACTCATTAAAGGTGCTTGATGGCTTTAGCATTCCAAAAGGGAAGAACAGCAAAACGTCCCACCCTAATTACCATAACAGTAAGTTGTCCATGTTTCCCTGTATTCATTCTGTTCATCATGTCTTATGGCACAACAATATTTCATAATATTAATGTACCATCTTTCACTTAGACACTCCCCAACTGATGGGCATCTATTTTGTTTTTAGTTTTTCACATTACCACATTACCATTTCATTACCAAAAAAAAAGTTGATGTAAATGTGTCCACAGAGACTTTCTTTTTATTAATGACCTCATTAGGGTAGATGCCTACCTAAAAAAGAAACCTTGGGGCCAACAGGTATAGAAATTTTAGACATTTCATTTGCAAAATTCCTGATTGTTTTCCAGAATGATTTGCCAATTTCCAGCTCCACTCACATTGAATTATTTAATTCTCATTTCTATGGATCTTTAACATTAAAAACACTTTGTTCATATGATTCTTTGAGGAAGGTAGTACCAGTTTAGTTATTACTCATTTTATTGAGTACAACACTGAGGTTTAGAGATGTGAAGTGCATTGCACTGTGGCATAGTTTGTAAATGTATGCTCAGTATTTGAAATTAGGTCCTCTGATTCCAAGTCCAGGCTCTTTTCATGAAACCACCACTTGGTCTTTTTTGTTCTTAGTCTTTATTATTACTTTTCTTTTTTTTGCCAAAGTTTGATAGAGAGCAAATGGATTTTTTTCACTTGGGTGTCAGTGACATCAAAATAGATCAAAGTGGTGTCCTGTTTCTTTGTCGTATTCAAAAATCTTTCATGACTATCTATCATCCGTTATCGGCAGAATAAAGTCTAACCTACCAAACAAGGCCACCCATGATCTGGTCCCAACCTATTTTTTTCTACCTGATTTGAAAGGTGGAATGATCTAACTATTGTGAAATATCGGCGATAACACCATTTTCTTCTAACCATGCTTCTGTATCAGAGGGCAGATCTATTTTTATAGTATATGGTCCCACAAGTTTTCTGGTAAGAAACTTGTGCTCAGTGTGAGAAGTACAACATCTTGAAGTTTTCCTTCTGAGGTCAAGTCCAGCTTTGGAAACGTGTTGGTCCTTGGCCACCTCAGTATATCATATAATGATTACAGAAGGTAAATGTACGTCTCCACCACTTTACCTGTGTGATTGCTTTCTCATATCTTTAAAAGCACAGAATTTAGAGCTGGAAAGGACCTATACGGTCATCTAGTGTAACTCCTTTTTATTAGAATGAGGAAACTAAGCCCAGAAAGGTTATACAAGTTGCCTAAGGTCACACAGCCCATGAGTGGCAGAGTCACTCAAATCCAACTTGCTTCACTCTTCTTGCTGTGCAGATGCCAAATAGCAATTTGTTCTGCACCCGTCTGTCTTTCTCAAGAGTAATGTTGCATGATAATTGCTTGTCTATGTATCAGATGCCTCACTAGGCTGCATAGTCTTTGAGGGCAGGGAGTTATACTATCTAACCTTTGTATTCATGATCTCTCTCCATTCATAATGCTCTGCTCGCAGGTGACACTTTACAATTGTCTTATTGAATCACATCATCTAGGCCTTACTATTTGCCCTGCCTTCACTGTCATATGTAATTTAAGGATCTCTAGGCCCTACAATTTTCTCTAACATTGAACACTTAGGACTTCTGGAACTTCTCATATATATGAAGGCTGAACCTTCTTTTATGAGTTTTCTCCTCCAATTAGTGAGTAATCGAGGATTGTCTTGCTTTTTCTATTTGAATCTCTAGCACTTAGTATAGTGTTTGGACCATAGTAAGCACTTAAATGCTCTTTTATTTATTCATTCACTCACTCATTCATTCATTCATAATTCCATCCGTCCTTTTCTGTAAAGCCTAACTCAAATGTTAGCTCCTTTTTGGATCCTTCCCTAAGTTCCCTAATGAGCAATGGCCTTCCCCACTCACACCTCACACAGCACTTTATTTTGTGACATCCTAATGTATTTATATATTACTATGAATTCTAATTATCTGTTGTTACATCTTATCATATTAGTAGATTGGGAGCTACATGTAGTAAGAGACTATGTGCTATCTAAACTTTCTGTCCTCCATCGCTCTGATCGTAGTATACACAGTAGTCATGTAAATGGTATTTTTGTAGCAATAAAAGATCTAGCATTTCTTATTGTGAGCAGGTGGGCATTAGGGGATGCTTTGATGGTCACTGGGGGGAGATAGACTCCAAGTCCTTACCATACTTTTTCCAGGCAAATGTTTATTTAGCAAAGGGACAGGAAACAAAGTCATAAGTAGAAAAGCCAATCAGTCCATGGTAAGTGCCAGGCAAATGTCACAAACACTCAGTGCTATCAGAGGTCAGTGGAGGGTGGAAGGAGAACAGAGTTTATTATAGGATCTTTGGGCTACAAAGTAGGACATTTTACTTCAGACACTGTTGAGAATCCATTTGAAATTCTCTGGGAACTGAAAATAGTTTCTTTAAGAAAGCAGAAAAACATAGTCTTTCAAAACCTTAGCTTGAAGGTTTCCAGAGTCTTTAATAGATCCCAATTTCAGGATTTGTCTCCATGGCACCGCAACTTCAGAATAGCTAAATAATCAAATATGTGTGCTGAAGAAAAATCCATTTTTTTTAAAATGCAAGTACCTTAACAAAAGAAACCAATAAAACTCTCAAAGTAAGAGCTGGAAGAAGGGAGCAAATTATGCTTCCCTTGTGTCCCTTGTCCCTTTAGTAAAACATTTATTCAGGTCCCTTGAAGGACAAAATCATTTCATTTTTACCCTTAACACCTCAAACTCAACAAATATTTACTAAGTACCAACTTTGGATGAGGTACAGCCTAGGCACTGGCTATACATAGACAAAAACTGAAACGGGATCAGTCTTCAAGTAGTTTTTATTCTGTTGGGGAAAATATAAGCACCCAAATAAGTATGATATAAGGTTACCTGCAAGAATTAATAATAACTGAGGAGGATGAAGGAAGACTTCATGGAAGAGGTGGCATTTGAGCTAAGCCTAGAAAAAAGATGGGGATTATTAGAGAAGTAGATGAAGCAATGCACATCAGGCATGGAAGATAAGCCTATGTGAAAGAACATAGACTGAAGGATGGATTTTGAATTTCAGAAAGAGTTAGCCAGTCAGACTGTATGGAGTGTTAACTTCTTCAAGGGGAGTAGTATAAGATAATTCTAGATCCTAGAGTTAATTGGAAGCCACAGAAGACTTTTGACCAGAATAGTGACATAATTAAACTTCCACCTTTAGGAAGGTAATTTTGGCAGATGCACAGAGGACAGAATGGAGAAAGGAGAAATCTGAATCACAGAGTCCAATTGGAGGGTATAATGAGAGTCCAGGTAAGATACGATGAAGGCTTCAACTAGGGTTTTAGGTATGTTAGTGGAGCACTGATGAATGCCAGAGAAATAGAGTAGGATTGACAGAACTTGGTAATTCACTGTATGTAGGAGAAATATATAAGGAATGAGTCAAGATGGGGAGCCTTAGTGACTGGAGGGATGCTGTCAACAAAAACAGGCAATTTTTGAGAAAGGATGGTTTTGGGCAAATTTAAATATAGGAAACAAGTCTTGATTGTCTGATGAGTGCAATGACCAATCATGATTACAGAGGATCAAAGACGAATTATGCTACCTGCCCCTGTGACAGTGAAGTGAGGAACCGAAGATCCAGAATAAAACCAAAACAGATACAGACTTAACCAATGTTTGGAATTATTTTGCTTGACTTAGCATAGTTACTACAAGTTTCTCCCTTTCTTTCAACTGGTGGTGGATGAGATTGGGGGCAGGGGAGGGAATAGGGTTACCAAAACAAGAAATAAAATAAGAAAGATACAAAAATAAGAGCACCTTTTCTTTTTCAAATATACAGAAGAGAACAGGTGGAAGATGACATACTGAAATTGAAGCATATTCTAAAAGAGAAGCAAGCTGTTCCATGGTGGAGAATTGCAGCTGCACATGTATTCTTTTTATTCTGCTTTGTATATGAAAATGTTCATCTATGTGTATATGGAAATCCTTGAGTATGAGGGGAGGGGTTGGAATGAGGATTCTGTAAGTTCATGAACTCCTTGAGCAAAAAGGGAGAATGACTTGGAAGTCCATAGATGGCTGCAACAAAGATCTGAGTAGTGTGACCTGGATGGATGGCCTGTACCTCAAAGGCGGAGAGACCAATGGGAATACCTGGAAGTGACGCTGAGAAATGACTAATAAACCTTGCATGATGCTGCTGAAGAAAACCCAAATTTATAGTAAGAGGACATGGGTTTTGACCTCCAACTCTGCCATTTATTACCTAAATGAACTTGTGTCAGTTACTTAACCTTTTTGGCTCTTAGTTTTCTTTATCTGTAAAATGAAAGAGTTGGACTAGATGACACTCCTATGTTACAACCTGTACTGCGTTGGGATGTATGAGAGAATAACCACCTAAGGCCACCTGCAAAGGTACACACTGGGGATGTGTTGCCATGTAGGTGCAGTACTGATGCAGTGAATTTTGTTTCATCTACTCCAGACTAGTCATTGACAACCCTCACTACTTTTTCATCTTGTCTCTGAAGTCTTCTCACTTGGGCAACACTTCACTCCTGTGGCCTCCAGCCAGAAGAACATTGTCCATAGTGGCAGCAACATTGTATGATGACCGACCTTGATAGACTTAGCTCTTTTCAGCAATGCAACTATCTAAGGCAACTCTAAAAGACTCATGATGGAAAATGCTATCCATATCCAGAGGAAGAACTATGGAGTCTGAGTGCAGATGGAAGCATGCTATTTTCTCTTTTTTTGATTGATTTTTGTTTTTTTCTTTCTCATGATTTTCCTCTTTTTTTCTGTTTCTTCTCTCACAACATGACTAATGTGGAAGTATGTTTAATATGATTGTACATGTATAGCCTATGTCAGATTTTATGCTGTCCTGGGGAGGGAGGGAAAGGGGTGGGGATTTAGAACTGAAAATCTTATAAAAGTGAAATGTAAACTAAAAATAAGTAAATAGAATTTAAAAAGAACCCCCTCCACCCCCCCCCCCCCCACTAAGCAACTATAGGTTGCAGAAAAGGTGCTGGCCTGCATTTGTAGACAGGGTTTTCTTATCTAGGAATTCCCTGTGCCAATAAAATCACAAGCCCAATCTATTTCCCAATGCTATGTTATATTGATATTCCCCTGAAAGGGAGAAAAGGAGCTTTGCAGAGGAAGTGATAAAGGTAATTTGAGAGCTATGAGCCTTTTGAGGGAAGAGGTTGGTTAAATATCCACCTTTGTAGATATTGTAGAGATGGACATAACTCCAGTATTACTTGGATGGGATTGTCCCTTCCAACTCTGACAATTCTGTGATTGAGTGTTTGCATCTTAACAGGGGCCACCTGTATATAAAGTGGCACTCACGGCAGCAAGATCCTCATTGTGACTGTGGACTTTGACTTGTTTGTGCCCCTTATTCTTCATATGTATGTATGCCAAGGTGGCATTTACCCCCACTATCAGCCTCTTGCTGACTGGCATAGTTAGAGTTAATCTCCTGATTTTCTTGCCCTTTATCCTTTACTCCTAATTAGGCAATTTAGAAAAAAATCCTCATTTCACTGGGCCAGACAATTTTCCTCTATGGATAATAGGGCAGTCTCCTATTGGTGCCAGCCAGCTCTTTGTGTAGAGCTCTATATAAGAAGTTTGAGACCCGAGGAGCTCTGGGCCTTTTGACCAGAGTTAAAAGCTCCTGCCTGTGTTCTTATCAAGAAGACACCCCACTAAATGTTTCTTTCCTTAAGGGGCAAAAACAAAGCCCACATAAAGACTGTTCTCTTTTGGCACCTCCTCTCTTCCCCTTATGAATAATAATAGATTTTTGTTAATTGCTGTACCACTGTGGTTCTGTGGCTCTTCGTCTTAGCTGTCCCGTACCACAGTGATATTTCAGGCAGGACAAGGAATTATTTGGGGAGGAGAGGGACACTTTCTCCAGGCACCAATTTATGTTGTGTAAGCAGCTGCCTATTTTTACCTATTCATAGATGCTAGAGTAAGATATTCCACAAGTTAAGGACAATTTTTTGGACCTCTCATATGAAAGGTCAATAGGAAAGTCTTTATTTACCAGTTCCCTATTTACAGACCAAGAACTTACAATTAAGAATCCCACACATTCCTCTGTTACTTTACTATCTACAGGGTGCCTTGAAATCCTCAATCTCGTTTGATCTTCCTCATAATCCTAAGAGGTAAGGAAGTGGGGTCTAAAAACATTTCACTCCCTTACCAAAATGATTTCTTCTATGGTTTCCTAGTGCCTGTAGGATAAACTATAAACTTTCTAGTCTCACATTCAAGGACCTTGACATTTTGGATCCCACCTAACTTTCTGTATTTTTTCCTACCTTTTCCTCTGTCTTGCATTTTACAGGGGAGGAAATTGAGGCAAAGTGAATGATTTTTCCAGGGCTACAGTGCCAGAGCTGAAGCTTCAACCCAGCTATTCTGACCCTAAAGCCAGTGTTTTTCCTCTGCATCAAAGGGCCTTGTTTCATTTGGATCTCATAATAATCCTGTGAGATGGAAAGGATAGGAATTCCACTAAGTTAAGAATTGGAGAAATATAGATTTAGCAGTGAAAGTCACTAGATCAAGGTCACACAGCTAGAAAGTGGTAAAACTGTGTGGAACCGAAGTCTTTTGACTTTTATTCTTGCTAATTTGCTTTCGTTGGTTGTCCAGTCAAAGGACCTGGGCAAGCCACTCGACTTCTGTTGGCCTCAATTTACCATCTGTTAAATAAGGGAACGGGAACAGATATTCTCTAAGGCCCCTTCCTGCTCAAAATTCTATGACCCTAAACCTGGGAGTACATCAGGTAGAAGTCATTTGAGAAACAGGGAAGTATATAAATATCTTTGGCAGATCCTGGAGCTGAGCATCTGAGTAGCCAGTTCAAAGCAGAAGAGGATGCTGCTAGAAATTCAGCAAGAAGCAGGCCAGAGTTTCCTGCAAAGAGGGAAAAAAGGACCCCATGAAATTCAGGGAATCTTTGCACTATTTCCTCTGAAAATTTTGTGAAGCAAAAACCTGAGGTTTGGTCCTGCTTTAATCAATTATTTATGATACCCTCATTAGTCTCTAGTCCAGGGATAGTGTGGTCCCTCATTTGAATTTCCTATGGGTGAGGGAGTTTTGAAAGGAAATGTCATATTATATGCACTGTTTATACAGATCAAGTATGCATGTGTTAGTTTTATAGATCGGTGTCAGTGTTGCATTTATTTATCTGGGACAGTAGTAACGATGTGCAGGGTGTTTTACTTGAGGAAAACACTTCCCTGTATTGTTTTGGAACAATGGCTTAGGATCTGGGCCTTCTACATCTCCTGTAGGTGAGGGAAGGAAAGTTAGCCAACTGAGTCTCCAAGGGAGCCAAGGAAGTGAGCGTGATCCAATCATTAGTGTGATAACTGGTGGGTCTGGCTGATATGTGTTAATGAGCAGCATGCTTCCTGCAGAGAGAGGAGGTCTGTGTGCCTCCATTTGAATGGCAGGGGCAGGGGCAGGGGAGAACTCACATTTTTAGATTCATCTTTGGCATGGAGCATGAAGAATGATGGGAGACCACTGCTCTTGCCTTCAGTTCCATTACTCTGCCTTTTTTAAATGATGGAGGTTGGATTGGTTGATCTTTTAGGGCACCATCCAACTTTGATGCCTTGTAGAATTCTTTTTTTTTAATTTAATTTAAATTTATTTATTTAACATATTTAGTTTTCAGCATTGATTTTCACAAGAGTTTGAATTACAAATTTTCTCCCGATTTCTACCATCCACCCCACTCTAAGATGGCATATATTCTGGTTGCCCTGTTCCCCAGTCACCCCTCCCCTCTATCACCCCACTCCCCTACCATCCCCTTTTCCCTTCCTTTCTTGTAGGGCAAGATAAATTTCTATGCCCCATTGCCTTTGTATCTTATTTTCTAGTTGCATACAAAAACTTTTTTTTTTGTTTTTGAACATCTGTTTTTAAAACTTTGAGTTCCAAATTCTCTCCCCTCTTCCCTTCCCACCCACCCTCCCTAAGAAGTCAAGCAATTCAACATAGGCCACATGTGTATCATTATGTATAACCCTTCCACAATACTCATGTTGTGAAAGAATAACTATATTTTGCTCCTTCCCAACCGATCCCGCTTTATTGAATTTTCTCCCTTGACCCTATCCCCTTTCGAAAGTGTTTGTTTTTGATTACCTCCACCCCCATCTGCCCTCCCCTCCATCATCCCCCCCTTTTTTTTTAATCTTCCTCCCTCTTCTTTCCTGTGGGGTAAGATGCCCAATTGGGTATGTATGGTATTCCCTCCTCAGGCCAAATCTGATGAGAGCAATGTTCACTTATTCCCCCTTCACTTGTCCTCTCCCCTCCTCCCACAAAATTGCTTCCTCTTGCCACCTTTATGCAAGAAAATCCACCCCATTCTTTCTCTCCCTAACTCCCTGTCTCAGTATGTTCCTCTCTCATCCCTTAATTTGATTTTATTTCTTTTAGATATCTTCCCTTCATCTTCAACTCACCCTGTGTCTGCTCTCTATCTCTCTTTTATATATATATATATATATATATATATATATATATATATATATATATATATATATATATATATACACACACATAGATATATACATACATACACATTCACTTATATATATATATACATAAACATATATATATACATAAACACACACACACACACACACACACACACACACACACACACACACACATATATATATATATATATATATATATATATATATATATATATATATATATATATATATATACGTATTCCCTTCAGCTACCCTAATACTGAGGTCTCATGAATCATACATGTCATCTTTCCATGTAGGAATGTAAACAAAACAGTTCAACTTTAGTAAGTCCCTTGCAATTTCTGTTTCTTGATTACCTTTTCATGCTTCTCTTGATTCTTGTGTTTGAAAGTCAAATTTTCTATTCAGTTCTGGTTTTTTCACTGAGAAATCTTGAAAGTCCTCTATTTTATTGAAAATCCATATTTTGTCTTGGAACACGATACTCAGTTTTGCTGGGTAGGTGATTCTAGATTTTGATCCTAGCTCCATTGACCTCCGGAATATCGTATTCCAAGCCCTTTGATCTCTTAAGGTAGAAGCTGCCAGATCTTGGGTTATTCTGATTGTGTTTCCAGAATACTCAAATTGTTTTTTTCTGGCTGCTTGTAGTATTTTCTCCTTGATCTGGGAGCTCTGGAATTTGGCGACAATATTCCTAGGAGATTTCTTTTTGGGAACTATCTGAGGAGGCGATCGATGGATTCATTCAATTTCTATTTTGCCCCATGGCTTTAGAATATCAGGGCAGTTGTCCTTGATAATTTCTTGAAAGATGATATCTAGGCTCTTTATCTGATCATGGCTTTCAGGTAGTCCAATTATTTTACAATTATCTCTCTTGGATCTATTTTCCAGGTCAGTGGTTTTTCCAATTTCACATCATCTTCTATTTTTTCATTCCTTTGGTTCTGTTTTATAATATCTTGATTTCTCATAAAGTCACCAGCTTCCACTTGCTCCAATCTAATTTTTAAAGTACTATTTTCTTCAGTGGTCTTTTGGACCTCCTTTTCCATTTGGCTAATTCTGCCTTTCAAGGCATTCTTCTCCTCATTGGCTTTTTGGAGCTCTTTTGCTATTTGAGTTAGTCTATTTTTAAGGTGTTGTTTTCTTCAGTGTATTTTTCAGTATTTTTTTGGGTCTCCTTTAGCAAGTCATTGACTTGTTTTTCATGGTTTTCTCTCATCCTTCTCATTTCTTTTCCCAATTTTTCCTCTACCTCTCTAACTTGCTTTTCCAAATCCTTTTTGAGCTCTTCCATGGCCTGGGACCAGTTCATGTTTTTCTTGGAGGTTTCTGTTGTAGGCTCTTTGATTTTGTTAACTTTTTCTGTCTGTATGTTTTGGTCTTCTTTGTCAGCAAAGAAAGAATGGAAAGTCTGAGACTGAATCTGGGTGCATTTTCTCTGCCTGGCCATATTCCCAACCAACTAACTTGACCCTTGAGTTTTTCAGTGGGGTATGACTGCTTGTAGTCTAAAGAGTTCTATGTTCCACATTTGGGGGGGTTGTGCCAGCTCTGCCACACCAGCATTGCTCCTTCCCCAAGAACCCCCAACCCGGACTGGGCTTAAATCTTCAGCAGGGTGTGCACTCCTGCTCTGATTTGCCACTTAATTCCTCCCACCAGGTGGGCCTGGGGCCGGAAGCAACAACAGCTATAGCTGCCCCACCTCCGCTGTCCCCGGGGGCTGGAAGCCGAACCCTGAACTCCTTCCACTGCCGCAGCTTTTTCCACTAACCTTCTCTGCTGTCTTTGGTGTTTGTGGGTGGAAAAGTCAGGTAACTGCTACAGCTCACTGATTCAGGGTGGTGGGGCACATTCTGCCTGGTTCCTGGTCTGGTTGGTCTGTGCTGCTCGCTCTGGGCTCTGCTCTGCTCCGCTCCCAGCTCCCAGCTCTGTGCGGGATAGACCTCACCCAGAGACCATCCAGGCTGTCCTGGGCTGGAGCCCTGCTTCCCTCTGCTATTTTGTGGGTTCTGCAGTTCTGGAATTGGTTCAGAGCCATTTTTTATAGGTTTTTGGAGGGACTCGGCAGGGAGCTCATGTTGGTCCTGCTTTCCAGCCGCCATCTTGGCTCTGCCCCCCACCTTGTAGAATTTTAAAGTCCATTTGATCTCTGACGTTGTGTGATCCATGATTCAAAGGATTCTCCAAGCTCTGGCATTCTATGGCTCTGTGTTACAATTATTCAAGATGCTTGTTGTGGTCCTTCACATTCAAAGAGAACCAAAATGATATCATGATATCAGTGTCAATGTATAGTGTGTCCACTTGTGGCTAATCAGAGTAATATAAGATTGGGAGACTTGGTGATGGGCAGGATACAAATGAAGTATAATTCAATAAACTTCCCTGTCTTTAAAACCATTCATAACTAGACTTTCTTCTACTTTTCCATCATATATAAATGGATATACACATCCATGTACACAATTACTTGTATATATGTATACACACACACACACACACACACACACACACACACATATATATATATATATATATATGTATATATAATGAGAGAGAGAGAGAGAGAGAGAGAGAGAGAGAGAGAGAGATTTATAAAGCACTTGCCTTCTATGACCTGGTCAAAATGCCCTTCTGGCTTCTCCTTGTGCTGAATTCTCCACCTTCCATTTATGTGCCTTTGCACTGCCCGTTTTTCTCATGCCTGGAATGAACTTCTTCCTCATCTCTGCCTCATACAATTCTTTTTTCTCCTCCAACACTCAATGAAAATCATATTTTCTACATGATTCTCTAGTTCCTAAATCCCTCAAAATTATCCTTTTATTTACCTTGTAAATATCTTGTATATACTTGTTATGTATATACAATGACACTTTCTCCCAGATAAAATTTCAGTTCCTTCATTCCATGTTGTTTAATTTCTGTCTTTGTATTCCTAGTACCCACGTATTGTGCTCAACACATAGTAGGCTATTAATGAATGTTTATTAACTGACTGAGAAGACTTTTACATCAGTAGTTCCCTAAACCAATGTGATCACAGGCATGTATCAAAATGTTTATATATGTACACTGGCATAGATGTATGATATCCCACAAGCTACATATGCATATTTGCATGTGTATACACAGTATGCTATACCTGAATCCATATATACACATATGCCATATATACATACATATCCCAATTACATGCATATATATTTATAAATGGATGTATATACATGTTATAGGCTCAGACTTTTGTTTTGATGATACATGGAAAACTCGGTAAGGATACTATTTCTATTAAAGCAGATCAGGACTTTCTCTTTAATTTACAGTCTAAGAGAGTTTCCTGGGACACTGAGAGTTTAAGCAACTTGCCAAAAGTCTCATATGAATTGAGGTCTCCTTGATTCTGAAGTTAACTCTATAGACATAGCTACATGTAATAATCATTATGATGGTATACATACTATTAAAATGAGCATCACACAGAGTGTAATAAAGAGGTTCATAGTGAGCATGAGAAATATACTTTATAAAGAAGGAGTTTTACAGAATAACTGGAGTAAACAATGTCATCAGGGAAACATATGAGTGAAAAAAGATGAGTTGATTTTCATCATTACATGGCAACAGCAAGGGACAAGGTCAGGAGAAAGTGAGTCAGATGTAGAATGGGTAGGCATGGGTGGGTTTCAATCTGTATTGTTGGTGAGACTATCCCAGTTGATGAGCTCACAGATTCCTTTGAACAAAAATGACTATCTAAATATGTAAATAGATATGTGATCTGTACGTGTATGTGCACATAGGTTTGTGTATATGTATATACATTGTATATCTATGTTACTCAGTTTATGATCATATGCATGAATGAATGAATACATTTATTGGGTGCTATGTATTAAGTGCCTTACTAATACAGAAATGAGACAACTCCTACTCTCAAGGAGCTCACATTCTAAATGAGGGAAACAAAAATATGGAAAAGAGAGTCCAGCTTCAGGGCAGATATGAAAGCCTAAGAGCTCAGTGACTCAGGAGGTGGTAAACCCAAGGGTCCTTAGAGTATCCCTGCAGGGTAGTGCCTGGACACGGTGTCAGAACACATGATAAGGACCAAGGGACCTTAGGATTGTGTGTCAGGGTAGATGGTAAGGGCTACAGTTAGTGACTGTATACTCCCCCAAGCATCCAAGCCACTTTTCCTGCCATGATACACCGTGTGTCTAGGCAGCCCAGGAGTGGGATGGGAGATTGTTAGACATGCTACACCTGAACATGAATATCTGTGAAAAGAAAGATGTGCACAGACATACAGTGAAAACAAAACTAAATAAAATCCCTACTGCTTATGTCACACTCAGGATTTAATACAAGTGAGATATGGAAAGAGTGCAACCTGTATGCAAACCAGTACGGTATCTAGTTAGTGTGAGAAACCTTCTCTGAAGGTCAGTGTTTCTAATGCTTGTCAGAGTCCTGCCAGGATTGCTTATTATTCTACATTCCTGGTCTTTTATCCCAGAACAAAGTTGGGTGCAAATATTTCTCTTCTCGTAGCCTACGCTTCTGGAAGTATGGTGTCCTGGCACCGATGGGGGACCAATCCCACAGGCTTCGAGAGCTGATTCATTTGTTTTTCTTCAGGATTTATGTTTCTTCTTTGACACCTGTGAAGAAGCACATTGGTATTTCAATTTCTACCTACTATAAAAGACTGCCTGTTGTGTTTAAGCATTGGTTCCATAGAGACAATTTTTAAAAAATAGAAAGTTATTGGAGAGTTTGGAATTAGGAAAGTGACAGTCTTTATTAGGCCTTTTGTTGTCTGACTCAAGCTGGTGATGTTAGGAGGGCTGGTTTCATTTCCTCCCTTCTTTCCCCTGAATCCAGGAGTTAGATTTACTTTGAAAAAGAATTTCACTTTAAATTTAACCTAAAAATGGAGTGTAGATACTATAGGTTTTTAAAAAAATGTATATATAAATAATTTATATAATGGAGTATAGATAATATAGATTTTTGAAATTTATATATATATAATATGTATATTATATTATTTAATATATATTACATATATAATTTATATAAAGGAGTGTAGGTACAGTAGATTTTTAAAAGAATTTACTGGAAAAAATATGTTTATATGATTGAAAGAGCACTGGACTTTTAGTTAGAAGATTTTGGTTTGAATTCCATCATTATCACTTACTATCCATACGACCTTAGTTAATATGCATCCTAATAATCAATCTCAGTTTCTCCATCTGCAAAATGGAATCATAATCCTGTACTATCTGTCATAGGTTATGTTGTGAGGAAAGTTGTTTTTTGTCAAGCATATATGGCTATATTCTTGTTGCAGAATGATAAAACTGGCCAGGCCTCTCATTTTATAGTTAAGAGAATTTCAGTCCAGAGAATCTGTGGCTTCTTTAGCATCACCCAGTGAAGGGAAGGGGGAAGAGAACATGGATTTGCCTAGTACCTAATAAGCACTGTGTGAAGCACTTTGCAAATGTTCTTTCATTCGACCCTTACAACAACCCTGTGAGGTAGGTACTAGGAAGAGCAGAGTTAAAATATTACTATTATTAGCCATGTTTAACAAGGTCTGCTGGGAGAGATTAGGGACCCGGGCAATTCAGTTATTTGCATGGATTAAGTCAGCTATGGTAGAGCTCAGAATATGGAGTTCAAGATATTGGAAAGAATTTTTATTCTTCCACTCAGTAGCCATGGAGCAACAGCTACTTTGCCAGGGAAAGTCACTTAACTTTTCTGAGCCTCTGTCTCCTTATTTGTAAATTGAAGATAATGATCATTTTACTGCTTATTTTATAGCCTTGTTGAGAGGCCCATTGAGACCTTCCATGGGATAGTACTTTATATAAAACAGCTGAGTTAGACGTTGTGAAAGAGTCTAACTCAGTTTAACTAATCCAAAATGGATTCAGTCAAAGGGATGCACTTGAGGTCCTAGAGGGCCACATGCAACTCAAGGCCCTGGATTAACTCCTCATTGTTTCCCAACATCTGCCTTTACCCTCATTCCCAGGTAATGGCAAAGTTGAATACTGAAAGTAACTACATACAGATGGATGGTAGGTAGGTATCTGGAATAAAAGGTGGGGAGCAATCAGAGATTAACCTCTCAAACAAAAAAAAAGAAAAAAAAAGTGGGATAATGAATAAGCAGCAGAAAAAAGGAAAAAAATAACATCAAAGAACAAACAAAGCTGAACTTAGCACAAGACAGAACGAACTGCCAAACATTTAAAAAATTGAAAGGGGGTCTGGTGAAGCAAAGATCTGATGTATATAGTGTGGAAAATGATAGTGTATCATTGGTAAAAATGGAATGAAATTAACTGACAAAGACAAAAACATGGAGGAGTTGTTATAATATCTAAAGAAAGGAATCAATAGGAAATAAAAAATGTTAAAGAATAAAAGAAATAGTTTTCCTTCTTCTCTCTACCCCATTTCTTCCCCCCCAAAAAAATCCCCAAAACCAAGCAGTATAATATACTCAACAAAATAAATGAAAACAACTTAAACAGTCCAAAACTCAGCTCAGATATCTAGATAAAAGACAGTGGTGACATCTCATTAAAATTAAAGCACCTATCCATCCTTTATAACAACAACTGAAAAGCCAAAAAGCATAAAATAAAAACAAGATGTGTGATCTACTGGGGGCAGCTAAGTGGTACAGTAGATAAAGTGCCAGCCTGAATGGAGGAAGACCTGAGTCAAATCCAACCTCAGACACTGATAAGCTATGTGACTTTGGGCAAATCATTTAACCCTGTTTGCCTCAGTTTCCTCATCTATAAAATGAAAACCCAATGGGGTTTTCAAAGAGTTGAACATGACTGAAAACAACTAAACAAGAACAACAAAATATATTTTATGAACAGCAACCACTTTTTTATGCTGTTTGACATTGTTGTATTCAATGAAAATATTTTGTGGGTGGCTTATTTGTGAAATTGTATGAGTTTGTCTCTAGCACCAAAACAAGATTTATCGAAAAGGAAATAAAGAAAGAAATAAAATTCTGAGGCCAAAAGGTGAATGATAGAATATGTAGTAAAGCAGAAAGAAAAAAAGGCACTTCAGTTGGAGAAAGGCTTGAAAACTTTGTAAGAAGCCATGGTGGAAAATGATGATAAATCTCAGAGAGGCAATCCAAGAGTCAGTAGATTACCAAAAAACGAATGAGAAAAAAAAAATCCAAAACACCTCACTTTTTCCTTCTCCTGCCCTCCTCTCCTCCAGGAAATTGTTCAATAAAATTTCCTGGTAGTAAGATCAAGGAACAGATGGCAGATTGATAGAATTCACCCAACAATCTCAGAGAGAAATAAATGTAAAGATTCAACTCACCTAGATATATTGTGGTCAATAGCTCTCCATTGATGAAGAGATCATTTTACAAGCAGCTGGAAAGGAAACCAACACTTATCAAGGTACCCTAATACTAATAATATGTAATTATTCAAACTTATGATGAGAAAACACAGAGAAAAACTTGTGTTGGTGTAATGTCAAGCAAAATGACACTACCCCATTCAAACAAGGGACAGTGAAAAGTCTCATTTTGTTTGCCATTACAGTTGGTGAAAAGATTGATAAGGATTCCCTGGTTTGTTTTTAATTTATTTTTTATTTTTAGTTTACAATACTCAGTTCCACAAATTTTTAAGTTCCAAATTTTCTCCCCCTTCCTCTCCTCCCCTCTCCCTCCCAAGAGGGCATGTAATCTGATATAGGTTCTACATATACCTTCCCATTGAACTTATTTACACAATAGTCAAATTTTAAAGAAGAATTATAAACAATGGAATGAATCATGAGAAAGAAGAAACAAAACCAAAAAAGACGAAAACCAAAAAAGAGAGAGAGCAAATAGTTTGCCTCAATCTTCATTCAGACTCTGTAATTCTTTCTCTGGATGTGTATAGCTTTTCCTGTCATGAGTCTTTTGGAGCTCTCTTTGAACGTTTCATTGCTGAGAAGAACCAAGTCTATCCAAGTTAGTCATCACAGATATCGTGTGTCTGTAATCGTGCATAATGTTCTTCTGGTTCTGCTCCCCTCAATCAGTATCAGATCAGGTAGGTCTTTCCAGGTTATTTTGAAGTCCATCTGCTCCCCAGTATAGTATTCCATTACATTTATATACCATAACTTGTTTAGCCATTCTCCAAATAATAGGCATCCCCTCAATTTCCAATTCTTTGCCATCACAAGAAGAGCTGCTATAAATATTTTTGTATATATGTGTCAGTTTCCCACTTCTATGATCTCTTTGGGCTATAGCCCTAGAAGTGGTATTGCTGGGTCAAATGTTTTGCATATTTTTCCAACCCTTTGAGCATAGTTACAAATTTCTCTCCAGAATGGCTGAATCAGTTCATAACTCCACCAACGATGTAACATCGTTCCGATTTTCCCACATCCTCCCCAGGGTTTATGATTTTTGTGTTTTGTCATGTTGGCCAATGTGGTAGGAAAGATGTGGTACCTGAGAGTTGTTTTGATTTGCACTTCTCTAATCAATAATGATTCAGAGCATTTTTTCATATGCCTATAGATACCTTTAATTTCTTCCTCTGAAAACTGCCTGTTCATATCATTTGACCATTTCTCAATTGGGGAATGACTTGTATTCCTACAAATTTGGCTCAGTTCCCTGTATATTTTAGAGATGAGACTTTTGTCAGAGATACTGGTTGTAAAAATTCTTTCCCAATTTTCTGCTTCCCTCCTAATCTTTGCTGCATTGGCTTTATTTGTACAAAAGCTTTTCAATTTGACATAATCAAAATTATCCATTTTGCATTTCATAATGATCTCTGTCTCTTGTTTGATCATAAATTCTTCCCTTCTCTATAAATCTGACAGGTAAACTATTCCTTGATCTCCCAAATTACTTGTAGTATCAGCCTTTATACCTGAATCTTGGACCCATTTTGACTTTATTTTGGTATATGGTGTAAGGCTTTCCCAGTAGTTTTTGTGAAATAGTGCATTCTTAACTCAGAAGCTGGAATCTTTGGGCTTATCAAAGAATAGATTGCTATAGTCATTGACTGCTGTGTCTTATGTACCTAAACTATTCCACTAATGCACCACTCTATTTCTCAGGCAGTACTAAAAAGTTTTGATGACTGCTGCTTTATAATACTGTTCAATATCTCATATGGCTAGGTCACCTTCCCTAGGATTTCTTTTCATTAATTCCCTTGATATTATGGACCTTTTGTTCTTCCAGATGAATTTTGTTATTATTTTATCCATCTCTGTAAAATGTTTTTTGGGAGTTTGATTGGTATGACACTGAATAAGTGAATTAATTTAGGTAAAATTGTCAATTTTATTACGTTTGTTCAGCTTAACCATGAGCAACTGATGTTTTTTTCCATTTATTTAGGTCTGACTTTATTTGTGTGAAAAATATTTTATAATTGTATTCATGTAGGTCCTGGGTTTGTCTTGGCAGGTAGACTCCCAGATACTTTTATAGTGTCTACAGTAGCTATAAATGGAATTTCTCTTTTTATCTCTTGCTCTTGGGCTTTGTTAGTAATATATAAGAATGCCGGGTTTATTTGCGGGTTTTTTTTTTATATCTTGTAACTTTGCTAGTTATTTATTATTTCAAGTAGTTTTTTTTTTTTACTTGATTCTCTAGGGTTCTCTAAGTAAATCATCATATCATCTGCAAAGAGTGATAACTTAGTTTCTTCTTTACCTATTCTAATTCCTTCAATTTCTTTTTCTTCCCTTATTGTAAAGTTAACATTTCTAGTACCAAATTGAATAATAGGGGTGATAATGGACATCCTTGTTTCACCCCTAATCTTATTGGAAACGAATCTAGCTTATCCTCTTTACATATAATTCTTGCTGATGGTTCTAAGTAGATGCTACTTACGATTTTAAGGAAGACTCCATTTATTCCTATGCTTTCTAGTGTTTTTAATAGGAAAGGTATTGTATTTTGTCAAAATCTTTTTTCTCCATCTATTGAGATAATCATATGGTTTCTGATAGATTTTTTGTTGATATGATCAATTATGCTGATAGTCTTCCTAATATTGAACCAGGCTTGCATTCCCGGAATAAATCCTACACGGTCATATTGTATTAGTCTCATGATAAGTTGATAAAATTGTTTTGCTAGTATTTTATTTAAATTTTTTTGCATAAATATTCATTAGAGAAATTGGTCTATAATTTTCTTTCTCTGTTTTGACTCTTTTTGGTTTAGGTGTTAGTGCTATATTTGTGTTATAAAAAGAATTTAGTAGGACTCCTTTGCCAATTTTCCCAAATAGCCTATAAAATATGACAATTAATTATTCTTTAAATGTTTGATCGAATTCACATATATATCCATCTGGGTCTGGAGATTTTTTCCTAGGGAGTTCATTGATGGCTTGCTCAATTTCTTTTTCTGAATTCCATTGAATTTATGAGCATACAACTGGGCAAATTAAATCCTAATTATTATTTTAATTTACTCTGTATTGGAGGTGAATTCACCTTTTTCATTTTTGATACTGGTAATTTGGTTTTCTTCTTTCTTTTTTTTAAATCAAATTCACCATAGGTTTATTGATTTTATAGCTTTTTTCATAAAATCAGCTCTTAGTTTTATTTATTATTTCAATAATTTTCTCAAATTCAATTTTATTAATGTTTCCTTTGATTTACAATGCTTCCAACTTGCTATTTAACTGGGTATTTTCAATTTGTTCTTTTTCTAGCTTTTTCAGTTGTATGTCCAATTCATTGATCTCCTTTTTCTCTATTTTATTCATGTAAGCCTTCAGAGATATAAAACTTCCACTAAGAACTGCTTTTGCTGCATCCCATAAATTTTGGTATGTTGTCTCATTATTGTCATTCTCTTGAATTAAGTTGTTGATTGTTTCTATGATTTATTCTTTGACTCACTTATCCTTTAGGATTAGATTATTTACTTTCCAATTGGTTTTTAGTCTATCTCTCTATGGCCTGTTGTAACAAATAATTTTTATTGCATCATGATTTGAAAAGGATGCATTGACTATTTCCGTCTTTCTGCACTGGATT
Source organism: Trichosurus vulpecula (assembly GCF_011100635.1). Taxonomy (NCBI): domain Eukaryota; kingdom Metazoa; phylum Chordata; class Mammalia; order Diprotodontia; family Phalangeridae; genus Trichosurus; species Trichosurus vulpecula. Next base: position 10,212,622 of record NC_050575.1, on the reverse strand, counting down.
GTGAGGTTTTTATGCCCTAGTACATCATCAGTTTTTGTGTATGTGCCATGTACCACTGAGAAAAAATACATATTCCTTTCTATCCCCATCCAGTTTTCTCCAGAGGTCTATCATATCTACATTTTCTAAAATTCTATTCACCTCTTTAACTTCTTTCCTGTGTATTTTGAGGATAGATTTATCAAGTTCAGAGAGGGGGAGGTTAAAGTCCTCCACTAGTATAGTTTTGCTGCCTATTTCTTTCTGTAACTTCCTTAATTTCTCCTTTAAGAAGTCAGATGCTATACCACTTGGTGCACATATGTTAAGTAATCACATTACTTCATTTTCTATGGTTTCTTTTAGCAGGGCATAGTTTCCTTCCTTATCTCTTTTAATTAGACCTATCTTTGCTTTTGCTTTGTCCAAGAGTAGGATTGTTATCCCTGCTTTTTTAACTTGTGCTGATGGATAATATATTCCACTCCAGCCTTTTACCTTTACCCTGTGTGTATCCCCCTGTTTCAAATGTATTTCCTGTAAACAATGCATTGTAAAATTTTGGTTTTTAATACATTCTGCTATCCTCCTCCCTTTTATGGGAGAGTTTATACCATTCACATTCACAGTTATGGTTACTATGTGCATCTTTTTTCCCATCTCTTTCACCCCTGTTTATGTTTTTATTTTTTCCTTCTCCCTTCCTCTCTTCAAAAGCTTTTGACCATTGCCTTCCTCCATATTCTCTCCCTTTCAGCCCCGCCCCCTTCACTTAGCCTTTTCCCTCACTACTTCTTCCATCCCTTCTAACAACCTCCCCACCCTTTTTCTTTCCCCTTTAGGCTCCTACTGCTGCAGGGCAAGTTTAATTTCTATACTTAACAGAGTATATTATTCCTTCCTTGAACCAAATCTGATGAGAGTAAAGCTCAAATACTGCTCCTCTCCCTTCCTTCTTTACCTCTAGTATATTATGTTTTTGTACCTCTTCATCTGATATAATTTAGCTTTGCTGCCTCCTTCTTATCTCTTCTCCCATTAAAATCCCTTTTCATCCAATAATTGCATTTTTTATCATCACATCAGTTAATTTATACTCACACCCTCTGTCTATGTATATCCCTTTTAGATGTCATACTAACTGTACCATTCTCAAAATTAGCAAATAACATCCTCCTATACAGGCATGTAAACAGTTTGCCCTTGTTGAATAAAAAGGTTTTTTTTTCTTTTTTATATTTTTACTCTGTTTACCTTTTTATGCCTCTCTTGAGTTTTGTATCCGAAGAACAAATTTTCCATTGAGCTCTGGCCTTTTCATCAGGAAGGTGTGGAATTCTCTTATTTCATTGAACATCCATCTCCTTGCCTGAAATATTATGCTCAATTTTGCTGGATAGTTGACCTTTGGTTGTAGTCCAAGCTACTTTGCCTTTTGGACTATCATATTCCAGTCTCTTTGATCTTTTAACATAAAAGCTCCTGTGTGATTCTTACTGTAGTTCCCTGATATTTGAATTGTTTGTTTTGGTGGCTTGCAGTATTTTCTCCTTGACTTGATAATTCTGGCATTTGGCTACAATATTCCTTGGAGTTTTCAATTTGGGATCTCTTTCAGGGAGTTATTGATGGATTCTTTTGATGACTATTTTGCCCTCTGGCTCTAGGACCTGGGGGCAGTTTTCTTGATGATTTCTTGGAAAATACTGTCCAGGCTCTTTATTTCATCATGGTTTTTCAGTAGACCAGTAATTCTTAGATTATTTCTCCTGGATGTATTTTCCAGGTCAGTCGTTTGTCCAGTGAGATATTTTATGTTTTATCTATTTTCTCATTCTTTAGATTTTGCTTGGCTCATTCTTAGTGTCTCATAGAGTCATCAGCTTCTACTTGCCCAATTCTAATTTTTAACAAATTATTTTCTTCAGATAGCTTCGACATTTCTGTTTCCATTTGGTCAATTTTACTTTTCAAGTTTTCATTTGCTCCTGTTAGATTCTGTAGTTTTTCTTTTACCTCTCTAATTTGGTTTTTAAAATCCTCCTTGAGCTCATCCAGGAATACTTTTTGGGCTTGAGACCAGATCATATTCTCTTTTGAGATTTCATATTTCTTCTGAGTTCATATTTCTATCTTCTCTGTCCCCATAACACAACTCAATGATCTTTTTTACTTTTCTAGCTGGCTTCTTTATGGTAGTCACCTTTTTCCTGGAATTTTAGGTGGATCTCTACTTCTGGGGCCCAGGCGGCTGTGTCCCAAACTTCTTGTGTTTGGAGCTATGGACCTGGTTACTAGCTTTGTGTGCTGTGGCCTCTGGTTTTGTCAGCTAGAAGTTATAAATTGCTGAAGCTCACCTGGTGCTGAGCTGAAGCTGCCTGTTGTGTTCCAAGGATGGAGGCCCAGTAAAGTCCTTCTGAGTTTCCTGGGGGGTCACAGTGTAAGGTGTGGGGGAGTGGTGGTCTGGGTGCTGGAAGTCTTTTCTTCCCCTAGGGCTGTGTAGGTCTGTACTGGTGTCTACCAATTCCCCTGCCTGTGCAAAAGCACACCTGTGGTCCTGTTGATTGTGCTTGCTGGCTCCACTCTGCTGTGACTCAGGAACTCCCACTGGTCTGCTAAGGTGAAGCTTGATGGGATACTTCCCTTCCTATACTGTTCTCCTTCAGTCACTGAAAGACAATGTCTTCTTAGCTTCCAGAGCTAAAAGATTGGTGAACTCCAACTTCTGGCTCCTCTATTTTAGGGTTTCTTCTAGGGTAGTATTCTCTGGGTTATTCAAGGGAGGAACTGGAGGTTTTAGAGTTCCCTGGGTTATCATGGCTCCCAGAAGTTCAAGAAGGTGAGTTTCAAACCTTTAGACTGTGGACTGATAGCTGCAGCAGGCTCTCCACTTTTGCCTCAGTGGAATGGCAAGAAAAATGGGACTTTTTGTTGTCTTTGTTTTTTGGAGTGCTTCTCATCACTAAGGCATCAAGTGCCTTTGATGAGTCTGGCCTTTGTTTCTTTGATTAAATCGGGAGTCTTTGATGGCTTGCTTAAAAAACAAGAAAGCCTAGTTCACATAGGTTTGAGTCTCATAGTTGTGATGCCCTTTGACCCTGAACAGGGTATACAAATTCACAGGTTAGTATTTTGTTTAGGGTTCTCACTCACTGGAAGAGTGTCATGTGATTCTACCAGATGAGACTCTGGGTAGCCCCTTGAGTCTCCCCGGCTTTGAAAACCCAGATGTTGGTGCCTCTCTCTCTGGCAACTATGTAATTCTTTGGTCAGACAGCCAGAGGCCTGTCTGTTGATAACTGTGTATGTTTGCTCTGTTTATATTGTCTCTGTTTGTAATTTCTGTTTGTATTTGCTCTGAAGTTCAGGGTGCTGGCTTTTCCACCTATACTAAGTGAATTTTATATATACATATATATGTATATGTATATGCATACATATATATATATATATATATATATATATATATATATATATATATATACATATACGTATGTGTGTGTGTGTATAATTATGTTTGATTAAAATGACATTGCTAAACCCTTAAAGTTGCTTTACTTAGAAAAGCAGATCAAAGAACCTGTGCTAGCAGCCCTCCTGTGTGTGGCTGTTATTAATCTTACACACCCACAGTAGTGGCAAGCAGCATTGCTGTTACAAAATGATGTAGTCCACAGGATCTGCAAATTAAAAGGAAAGCATGGGTCCTGGGACACTTTGCCGCTGTTTCCCAGTAGTGGTAACTATGATTCTGTGGAGCCTGGAGCAGGAGTGGAGAGCTGCCTGAGTGCAGAGCTTTGCTTCCCCAGAAATAGAAACTTTGGACAGGAGCCCCTGGAGCCTACTGTCAGTCAGGAGCAGGAAGAACTTGAAGTGGAGCAGTCCCCTTGAGCTGAGACCAAGAGCAGAGAGCTGCCTGTGTGTAAATCCAGGCAAGAGCTGGGAGCAGTTGGCCCACAGAGGAAGAGACATGGGAACTGAAAGTGGACCATGGGTCAAGATTAAAAGAGGACTTTACTTAGATGCTTTGTATTGAATAAGAAGACTGTAACTTGTTGTCACCTAGGGGTGGATGGTTTTTGTATTTTCTGCCACCCCTTAAGGATGATATGTTGTGCTAGGAAAGACCCTTGTCTGGGACCACCTGTTTGTGTAAACAAGTATTTTAGGGAATGCTATTGAATGATATTTTGCTTAAGGATGTTGCTATGAATGTTATGATTTAGTTTATTGAACAATAATGTATGCTGTGTGGGTATTCTGAGAAATGCTATAAGATATACTGAATGATATGTTTTATTTAAGGCTATGTGGCCACCTTACCGATAAGTTATTATGGGATATGGTTGCAAAGTATAGTGCCTCTATTTGTTCCAAGATCCGTGGCCATTTAGATTGTAAGGCCAAGGATCCTGGAGGAGTGGAATGTAACAGTAAGCAAAATGGGACTTTTTGTTGTATTTAGTTTTGGAGTGATTATCAGAACTAAGGCAATCAGGTTCCTTTGATTGAGTCTTGCCTCTGTTTGTAGGAAGGCCCGCACCCTTCTGCTAGTTAGGTTAGGAGATGTGTGACACCCTCAAGAGGTATGAAACCCTGGAGAGGTGTGAAGCCCTTGAGAAGTGTGAAGCCCTCTGGAGGTGTGAAACACTCTGACCCTGAAGAAATGTATATATACTCTGAGGTCAGCATTTTTTAGGGGGTTCATTCATTGGAAGAGTGTTTGTGTGGAGACTCTAGGTAGCTGTTAAGGAGCCCCCAGCTTGGAAAACCCAGATTTGGTGCTTCTCTTTTTGGTAACCATGTATGTTATGTTTTGATTAGACAAAGCCTGTCTGTTGACCTGTTTTTGGTTTCTGTTTGTATTTACTCTGAAGTCCAGGGTGCTGGCTTTTCCCCCTGAACTAAGTGAATGATATATGTATGTTTAATTAAACTGAGATTGTTAACTCCTTAAAGTTGCTTTCCTTAGAAAAGCAGATCAAACAACCTGTGCTAGCAGCCTGCGTATTGGTATTATTGGTCTTACACAGCCACAGTAGAGGCAAGCAGCATTGTTGTTACACTCAGCTAGCTCCAATAGACTCCCATCCTGTTCAGAGAGTACTGGGGATCACCACGACAGCTGGCTGGCTGGGCCTGCTCCCATTCTGGTGTGGTGCTCTGGGGGATTCCATGTGCCCAGTGCTCTCCCGGTCCAGTACAATAGATCCCTCTTTTTCTGGACTCTCCTGGCTTGGAAATCTGCCACACTTTGTCTCCTAGTGGATTCTACCTCTCTCAAAACTGTTCATATTCATTTCCCAAGAGGTATCTGAAAGAATTTGAGCACAGGCATGTCCCTGTTTTCACTCTGCCATCTTGGCTCCGTCTCCCAGCATTGTGAAGAAACCAGATGAATTAGGCTGAAAATGAGTTTAGGCCCCAGGGTTGGGGAACATGCAGCCTCAAGACCACATGTGGCCCACTAGGTGCAGCCCTTTCACTGAATCCAAACATCACAGAACAAGTCTCCTTAATGAAAAGATTTGTTCTATAAAACTTCGACTTAGTCGAAAGGCTGCACCCAAGGACCTAGAAGGTCAAATGTGGCCTCAAGGCCACAGGTTCCCCACTCCTGGTGGCTAATCATTCATGCCACATATAACAATAAGTTTAAATGTTGGGTGACGTCAATATGAGAAAGTCACAGCATAAAACAAAAATTAGAGAATAGAGTGAGGTGGGCAGCTAGGTGGTGGATTAGATATAGTGCTGGGCCTGGGGTCAGGATCTTTGGACTGTTCACACCCTTACCACCTGTGTGACCCTGGACAAATCACTTTACCCTTATTGCCTCAGTTTCCTCAACCATAAAATAAGCTGGAGAAGGAAATAGAAAACCTCTTTAGTATCTTTGCTGAGAAACCGCCCCCCAATGGCATCATGAGGAGTCAGACATGAGTGGAAATGACTGAACAACAAAAAAAAGAAGATGGAGGTCTCTTTCTTATCTCTAGTAAGGGGAAGAATTAATACTAAAAATAGGAATGGGAAAGTTACAAACATAAAATAGACAACTTTGATCGTAAAAAATTTAAAAACACCTAAATGATAAAAGAAAATCTGAGATGGAGAAAGAAAAGTATTTCCATTAAATCTTGCTGATAAAAGTCTGATTTCCAAGATATACAGGGAATTTGCACAAATATGTGTCTCAGCTATTTCTCAAGATTGTAAACATGAAGTTCTCAGAAGAAGAAATGTGAATTATCACTCATTTAGCTATGTACTTTAGATCACAGTCACTCTGAGGTATTATATCACACCAATCAAATTACCAAAGATGAAAAAAGACAGAAATAGTCAGTGTTGGAGGAGCTGTGGGAGGAAAGGAACATTAATACACTATTCATGGAGAGGTAGATTAATCCAAATACTCTGGAAAAAATTGGAATTATGCAAGAAAAAGTTGCTAAAATGTTCATATCATTTGATTCGAAGATCCTGGTAGTGGGCATAAAACTCAAGGGAGAAAAAGGCAAAAATAACGGTCCAACGTTTACTAAAATATTCATGGCAGCACTTTTCTTTTTAACTAGTAAAAATCAGAAACAAGCCAATGTTAAACAACTGGGGACTGACAGAAAAAAAACACAACAATAGTATATGGATGTAATGGAGTACGATTACCCTGGAAGGTCAGAGCAACAGGGATGATTTGTACAAACTGCAAGAGAGTAAAGAAATCAAGACTAAGAAAATATTCACAATGACAACAATAATGTAAATGAAAGCAACACTTGAACTAAGTTGGACTAAGACTAATTACAGTGATCAATATTAGTTCTGGGGGATAGATCATGAAAAAAGCTACCTCTTCCCATAGAGAAATGATGATTGATGGAGATGGAGCACTATATATATTGCAAGACTTAGTCATTGTATATGTCAGTTTCAACAGTTACAAATAGGGAGCTATATTGGGGAATTTTCAGGAATATATGTGATATAAAAAAGGCAAAATGATCAATAAAATTAAAAAAGGGGGAGTGGAGCATGTAAATAGTTTGAAGTCTACAGATAGAAGTCATTAGATTAATCTGAAAACAAAGTAATGGTAGGGTTCACCTTAAAGAAGAGAACATGCTTTTGTGAAGACCAGGATTTGAATGGTAGGTGAGTACTTTTAAGTGAGTGTTATAGTATCTGTGCATAGTTAAAAAATTGGGGGTTAGAATAAAGGGAAATTCAATTTAAAAAGCACTTATTATACACCTACTATGTGCCAAACACTGTGCTGGGCACTAGCAGTACAAAGACAAACACAAAATAATATTTTCCCTTAAGGAGTTTGCATGCCACTAGAGGCAATCAATAAATGTAAATGGGCAAGGATAGAATGTATTTATTAATTAAATAAAAAGCAATTCAAGGGTGGAGTTGAACACTAATAGCTAGGAATAACTAGGAAAGGTCAGAGGTTTAGGGAATCTTACTTCTTGAATTGAGCCTTGAAGGGAGTTAGGGGTCACAAAAGGCTGAGAGAAGAGCCCAGGCACTGTGCAAAGGCATGGAGGTGGAAACCAGACATCTTATACAAGCAATAGAAAATAAGCTAATTTGGTTGGAGTATTTACAGTGAACGAAGAAGAGTGAAGTGTAATCAGATGTTTTAAATGCCAAGCAGAGAAATCTCTCTCTCTGTCTGTCTCTTTTTCTCTGTCTCTCTTTCCCTGTCTGTCTGTGTCCCCCTCTCTCAAACCCTCCATCCCTCCTTTCTTGTTCTTTTTATCTATTTACTTATCTATCTACCTATTTCTCTATTCATTTGTTCATCGATCCATCAATCATCCATCTGTCCATTTATCTATCTGTCTATCATTTTTTCTCCTAGAGGTAATATGGAGCCACTGAAAAATTTTCAGTAGGGGAATTGAATAAGGCAAAATTTAGTTTGGCTGATGATACAAATATTACATCTCAATATTATAGAGGTAAAAATAAAATTGATGGGACAGAGCCAAGATGGCAGGTGGAAAGCAGGGACTTGTGTGAGCTCACCCCCAGGTCCCTCCAAACACCTATAAAATAGCTCTGAACTAATTCTACAACTACAGAAGCCACAAACTAGCAGAGAGAAGCAAGGCTCCAGCCCAGGACAGCCTGGATGGTCGTGGGGTGAGGTCTGTCCCACGGAGCTGGGAGTGGAGAGGAGCAGAGCCCAGCGTGAGCTGTGCCAGGACCAACCAGACCTGAAGCTGAGCAGAGCAGGCCCTAGTGCCCTGAATCAGTGAGCCATGGCAGTTACTAGACTTCTCAACCCGCACACACCAAAGACAACAGAGAAGATTAGTGGGAAAAGCTGTTGGGTCAGAATGAAAGGACTTCATGGTTTGGCCACCTCTCTGGGGGCAGCAGAGGTGGTGCAACTGTGAGGACTACAGATGCAGTTGCTTCCGGCCCCAGGCCCACCTGGTGGGAGGAATTAAGTGGCGTATCTGAGTGGGAGTGCAGAGCCAGCTTAGATCTGAGTCCGGTCCAGGTTCTCAGTTCTTGGGGAAGGAGTAGTGCTGCTGTGGCAGAGCTTGCTAAGTAGAAATAGCTCTGAAAACAATAGCAAGGCCCTTCAAGCTTGGGACAAAGTACTTTCTACTCTACAAGCAGTCATACCCCAAAGAAAAACTCAAGGGTCAAGTAAATTGGCTGGGAACATGGCCACGCAGTGAAAACGAACTCAGATTCAGATTCAGACTTTGGAATCTTTCTTTGGTGACAAAAAAGAACAAAACATGCAGCCCGAAGAAGTCAACAAAGTCAAAGAGCCTACATCAAAAGCCTCCAAGAAAAACATGAACTGGTTTCAGGCCATGTAAGAGCTCAAAAAGGATTTGGAAAAGCAAGTTAGAGAAGTAGAGGAAAAATTGGGAAGAAAAATGAGAAGGATGCAAGAAAACCATGAAAAACAAGTCAATAACTTGCTAAAGGAGACCCCAAAAAATACTGAAGAAAATAACACCTTAAAAATAGACTAATTCAAATAGCAAAAGAGCTCCAAAAAGCCAATGAGGAGAAGAATGCCTTGATCAGAAGAAGAGCCTAGATATTATCTTTGAAGAAATTATCAAGGATATTCTAGAGCCAGAGGGTAAAATAGGAATTGAAAGAATCCACCTATCACCTCCTGAAAAAGATCCCCAAAAGAAAACTCCTAGTAATATTGTTGCCAAATTCCAGAGTTCCCAGATCAAGGAGAAAATACTGCAAGCAGCCAGAAAGAAACAATTTGAGTATTGTGGAAACACAATCAGGATAACACAAGCTCTAGCACCTTCTATCCTAAGGGATCAAAGGGCTTGGAATATGATATTCTGGAAGTCAATGGAGCTAGGATTAAAACCAAGAATTACCTACCCAGCAAAACTGAATATCAGGCTCCAAGGCAAAATATGGGTTTTCAATAAAATAGAGGACTTTCAAGCTTTCTCACTGAATAGAAAATTTTACTTTCAAACATAAGAATCAAGAGAAGCATGAAAAGATAAACAAGAAAGAGAAATCATAAGGGACTTACTAAAGTTGAACTGTTTTGTTTACATTCCTACACGGAAAGATGATGTGTATAATTCATGAGACCTCAGTATTAGGGTAGCTGAAGGGAATATACATATATAGAGAGACAGAGGGCACAGGGTGACTTGAATATGAAGGGATGATATCTAAAAAAGTAAAATCAAATTAAGGGATGAGAGAGGAATATATTAAGAGATGAAGAAAGGGAGAGATAGAATGGGGTAAATTATCTTGCATGAAAATGGCAAGAAAAAGCAGGTCTGTTGGGAGGGAAGAGGAGTCAGGTGAGGGAGAATGAGTGAATCTTGCTCTCATCGTATTTGACCTGAGGAGGGAATAACAAACACACTCAATTGGGTATCTTACCCCACAGAAAAGGAGGAAGGAGATAAAAAAGGGGGGACAATAGAGGGGAGGGCAGATAGGGGGAGGAGGCCATCAAAAAGAAACACTTTTGAAAAGGGACAGGGTCAAGGGAGAAAATTGAATAAAGGGGGAAAGAATAGGAAGGAGCAAAATACAGTTAGTCTTTCACAACATGAGTATTCTGGAAAGGTTTTACATAATGATACACATGTGGCCTATGTTGAATTGCTTGCCTTCTTAGGGAGGGTTGGTTGGCAGTGAAGAGGGGAAAAATTTTTGAACTCAATGTTTTAAAAACAGATGTTCAAAAAAAAGTTTTTTGCGTGCAACTAGGAAATAAGATATACAGGAAATGGGTCATAGAAATCTATCTTGCCCTACAAGAAAGTAAGGGAAAAGTGGATGGGGTGGGGAGTGGAGTGGAGTGACAGAAGGGAGGGCTGACTGGGGAATGGGATAAGCAGAGTATATGCCATCTTGGAGTGGGGAGGAGGGTAGAAATGGGGAGAAATTTTGTAATTCAAACTCCTCTGAAAATCAATGCTTAAAACTAAAAATATTAAATAAAAATGATATTAAAAAAGAAAATATAAAAAAAAACAAAATTGATTATTATGGCATTTAATTTTAAAGGGAGCCATTCAGGTCTAAAAGAAATGTATAAAAGAATAGATTTTAAAAGCTGTCAATTGTAAACGTGAGATAGAAAGGAATATAATGGTTAAAAAGAAAGGTTGAGGAAAGGTACATTATGAAACAACCAACTCTCGATAATTAATGATGTTACAGTAATGATTTTGGACAAAAATGATTTCAAATTAAAAAGCTTTGAGAGGTAAACATGGGGACTCTGTTATGAGTAAAGATTGGTAAATGTCTCTTGATATTAAATAATCCATCTAATGGCACCACAATTAAATTTAAAAGGAAAAGTTAACTGAAATTAGAAAGGTCTAAATCAAAGTTTCGTAGCCTGGGGTCTGTATATACGTTTCAGGGGACCTGTGAACTGGATAAGAATAAATGTTCATATTTATTTGTATTAACTTCTGATGGAAATTTGGTATTATTTCAATTATGATTTTAATAACAACAACAAAAACCTAATTCTGAATAGGGGTCCATAGGTTTCACCAGAGTGCTAATGGGGTCTCTGACAACAACAACAAAAGGTTCAGACCTCCTGATCTTGATAGAAAACATTGATAATGGGAGATTCCAACATTCCACTTTCAGAATGTGAGTTAAACAAAAAGATAAATAACAGAGAAGCAGAACTTAAAAGAAAACTGGAAAAAAACCTATTATATATGTATTTATCATAGAATTCATTTTTTATTCAAATGCACACAGGACATTTACAAAAACTGATAGCTCTGCAGACACTGAAGAACTTATGAATAAATGCAGATGCTTTAAAGCATTTACAAACCAAAATGCAGTTGCGATAGAAATTAATAAGGGAAATGTGATTTTAAAAACAGCCCTAAAAGATTTGAAAATTCTGTTCTAAAATATTTGATTTATAAACTAATTCATACAAATAATTAAAATACATCACATGTAACAATCATAACACAAGACATCAACATTTATGGGAGACAACTCAAGAAGTTTTTGGAGGCAAATTTCCATTCCCTGATAGCTTATATTAATAAAGAGAAAAAGGTTACTTGAGTTTGCTGTTAAATTTTTTTAGAAAATCAACTCATTAATATACCCAAAATAAGCACTAAAGAAGACATCTTAAATATAAATGGATACATTAGCAGAATTGAAGGGAAAAAACTGGTCCATTTAAATTAATAAAAAGCTGTTTTTGAAAGACCAATAAAATCCATAAGCCATTAGCTAATTTATAAAAACAAGAAAAAGAATAATGAGGACAAACAAGCTACAAAAATACATCAGGAGGAAAAGAGAGGGAGAGGGAGAGAGAAAGAAAGCTAGATGAGACAGGGAGACAGACACTGATAGAGAAAATTGTTAAAAAATATTACACAAAATTATATACCAACTTAACTGAGAATGTGAAAGAAATAGAAGCATTCCTATAAAAATATATGATACTCCATTTACCCAAGTAAGAAATATTATAGCTAACATTAGAAAAAGAAATGAAATATGAACTTCTACATTAAAAAATACCACTACTAAATGGATACAGAAGCAAATTTTATAAAGTATTAAAAGATCAAATAATCCCATTGTACCTAAACTGTTTTATAAAACAGGTAAAATGTCCCTCTTCTCATGGCTTTCCATGAGATTAAATAAAGTTTCTGATTTCCAAACCAGAGAAGAATAAAAAAATAGAATTATACATCATTATCTTTAATAAATATTGATTAAACATTTAATAAACACACATACAGTAAGATAAAGTGAGGTTCATACCAAAAATATAAGGAAAATTCTGTATCAGAAAATATCCATAACAAATCATGTTAATAATGAAAATAATAAAATAATATCAAATGATGTAAAAAAAAAGTCCTGGGAAAATATTTCATTCATTTACATCAAAGCGGTCATCTAGTCAACAATCATTTCTTACTAGTTTCCAGGAAATATACTAAGACCTGCCGATAAAAAGAAGGAGGTGGAGGAGTGACACTATTTTGTGCCTAAAAGAGCTCATATTTAGTGGAAGAGACCTATAATGAATTATGGACATACAAGATTTATGCAGAGAAAATGGAAGATCATCTTAGAGGGAATGTACTATCGTGAAGGTGGGGAAACCGAGAAAGGCCTCCTTTCTAGGTGGCGTTTGAGATGAGACTTTAAGGAAGCCGGAGAAGCTAAGAGGTGGCATTGAGGGGACAAAGCATTCAAGGAATGACAGCCAGCTATTGCAAAAGCATAGAGTGAGGAGGCTGAGTGTCATGTGGAAACAAAAAATACTTTTCCTTATATAAAAAATGCAATTTTTTGTTATATACCATGTAAAACTTTAAATGTTTCCCACTGAAAACAAAGGTTAGGTAAGTCTGAACAATTTTTTTAGCATTATTATTTGAGATAGTCTCAGAAATACTAGCTATAATACCTCGACTAGAAAAAATAAAAGAATAAACCACAGAAAAGAGTCTGTATCTGTATTTGTGGATTATATTATAATCTATTTAAGAAATTCAAAAGAATGAACAAAAGCATAATTGGAAAATCAATTAATCAATGAAAAAAAGCATTAAACATTTACCATGTAGCATTTGTTAAACAATTATTATATGCTATGTTCTGCGCTGAGTCTTGGTAATCTTGTTCTCCCAAATCCTACTCCCAATAGACAAAAATGGCACCTTTTCTCAAGGATCTTACATTCTAATAGGAGAAGCAACATGTATTTAAATAGGTACATAATGTTTCCCACAGAGTAAATGGAAGGTATCTTTTTAGGGAATGGTACCCTTACAGCAGTTGGCGAAGGTTGTGGGGAGGGGACTCCTGCCAGAGGTGACTTTTGAACTGATTTTTGAAGGAAACTGGAGATGTCAAAGAGGTAAAATAGTGAAGCAGCAGAGCATTCTAGGCATAGGAGACAATCAGGTCAAATGACCACAGAAGGCTAATGGAGGAACAGCAAAAAGGCCTATTATAAGGCTGATGGAAGAGAGCAAGGTATAATAAAACAAAGGGTCCAGAGTGTGACGAGTTTTAAATGACAAAGAAAGGGCTTCATATTTAATTTTGTAAGTGATAGGAAGTCACTGGAGTTTCTTGACGATCACAATTACTCCTTTAGACCTACTTATGCTTTAAAAAATCACTTTGGTAGCTATGTAGAGGATGGATTAGAGTAAGGGAATTTGAGTCTAGGAAAGCAATTTGTAATAGTATAGGTTACATGAAATGAGAGTCCTGAACTAGGGCAGTTGGTAACAAGGTGAATAGATCATAGGACCTGGAGTCAGGAGGATCTGAGTTCAAATTTAGCCTTTGACACTTACTAACTGTGTGACCCTGGTCAAGTCACTTAATCCGGAGAGAGAGAGAGAGAGAGAGAGAGAGAGAGAGAGAGAGAGAGAGAGAGAGAGAGAGAGAGAGAGAGAGAGAGAGAGAGAGAGAGAGAGAGAGAGAGAGAGAGAGAGAGAGAGAGAGAGAGAGTTATGAACTAGGTATCTTTGGAGTGGAGAGAAGGGAATATGTCCTAAAAACATTGTAATGGCATAAACAATAAATTTGATGGATAGGTTTTCTGATAATGCAGTATGGAGGATGGCACTGAGGTTGTGAAAGCTGGATTACTAGGAAGATGGTGGGGTGTCATCAGAAATAGAGAGCATCAGAAGAGAGGTTGATTTAGGGGGAAAAATGAGTTCCATTGTGGTCATATTGAATTTGCAATGCCTATGGGATGGGCAGTTCAAAATTCTCAAAAGACAGTTCCTGATGGGGGTTTGGGACTCAGGAGAGGAACTATGTCTGGATGTGTAGTTCTTGAAATTTACTAAAATAGTAGACTATATGATAAATGAAAATAATTCAGTATTTCTACACCTCACTAATAAAAATCAGAAAAAAGTGAGGACTAATTCTACATAAAATAATGACAAAATATATTAAATATTGAAAAATTAACCTATGAAGAAATAATATATCAGTAAGGCAATAATAACAATGTAGATGATAATTGTCAAAATGCCCTTGTAGTTCTGCATCGCAAAGTATATGAGACTCTCCACATAGAAGGTAGAAGAAGTAAACCATTTATTCAGAAACTAGAGAACCCATATCCCACAAGCCACTTATTCAATCTATCAGAGCAGTAAAATATTCCATACATAATATCACAACATGGAGCTTTGCCATCCCAAAACCACTCTGATCCCCTGCTGGGGTCTTCCCCAAATACAAACTCACAGTACAGCTAAGTCAGCCTGTTCAGCTCTATCACGGTGGCAGCCATTAGCAGCCATAACTGCTCTCTCTCTCTGTCTCTCTCTCTCTGTCTTTCTGTCTCTCTCTCTGTCTCTCTCTCTGTCTTTCTCTCTCTGTCTTTGTCTCTCTGTCTCTGTCTGTCTCTCTCTCTCCGTCTCTCTCTGTCTCAGCATTTCCTGTGACTTAACTTCCTTTTCTTGTCAGGAAGCTCCTCCCACCACATGTGAATAATGCTTGCTATGATGTAAGCAGGTCACATGGCCTATTAATGGGTGGGAAAGATCTTCAAATCTAAGTTGTTACTACAGATAACTATGTGGAGAGAAATTCAACATTCATTATTAGGCATAGTTATACCAAAGAAGGTGCTATTTCTCAACTGTAGATTTAATTTTATAAAGATCAAAAGCATAACTGTATAGTTTTTGGAATTAGAATGACTACAAAATGTATAAAGATAAACAAAAAATCAAGAAAATTCAAAGGAATCAAAGAGAATTATGAGGAAGAAAAAGGAGGAAAAAAGAAAGACTTGCTCTACCTAATCTCAAATCATGCTATAAAACAACAATTATCAGTACTGTGTCATACTGACTTGATATTTTTTTAAAAAATAGAAAAGTTGCTCAGTGAAACAGATTAGGTATATGAAATCTTGGAGTATTATGATATAGAAGCATAGTGTTTGATAACTCCACCCAGCTTCTCAGATAAGGGTTCACTATTTGACAAAAATTTCTGAGAAAGTAGTTCGGCAGAAATTAGTTTTTGACCAACACATTACACCACACACCATAAAATGTTCTAAATGGATATATAATTTAGATATGAGGCCGTATCATAGACAAATTTGAAGAAAGAGGAAGGAGGTACCTTTCACTATTGATAGAGAAGCGAAACAATTCAGAGCTTCCATCTCATACTCAGAATGGCAAATAGGACAAAAATGCAAAGAAAGATTTTTGGAGGCATGGGGTGAGAAGGAGCACACACATGCATTATTGGTGGAGCTGTGAATTCGTCCAACCACCCAGAATGTATTTTGAAGTTATATTCAAATATCAAACATACTGTATACATGCTTTAGCTCACTTATATGATTCCTTACCATATACCTCAAAAAGTTCAAAGAGGAAAAATTCACATATCTAAAAATATATAAGTACTTTTTTGTTTTAGCAAAATAGGGATCAATGTGTGAATGACTTCATTAATTATAACTTACGAATTTAATGCAAAAATACTTTAAGAAATTGTGAAAGGAGTAGATTCAAAGAAACCTTAGAAAATTTTTAGCAATAAATGCAGAGTGAAATACACAGAACAAGAATAAAAGATATGATGATACATAATTATAAAAAAGTTGAAATCCTGAAATACTTTGAAAATATGATTATTATAAATTTCTACACAAAGTATTCTCAAAAATTGAAAAAAGAAACCCATTTTTGTGGGGATGGAGGTTAACAATATACAAACAAGACAGTTTATAGAACCATTAAAAATCTATTTTATTCCCTTGTTTCATCATGCATGAATCCTTTTCTTATTATTCCTTTTAAGATCTTGCTTATATATGTGAATACCTGTGTATTTTGCTGGAAGATAACATATAGTTAATATATTCTCCCCTTTTCCCACCAGGTTGAAGGGGAAAAATAAGTGAATGGTCAGGAAAGTAAATTAAAGAAAAACTTTCCTGCTTTAGAGATTGAGGGGAAAGAAAGATATTAGAGACTGGGTTAAGGTGTCACACCAACCAAACATCTGTTATTTGGCTAAATTTCTCTCTCCCTTGACTCCAGTCCCTACCTCTTTATATATTGCTTCCGTGATGTTAATTCATTTATTCTGCCATCCATGCATGCGTTCATTATTCATTCAAGGACCATTTATTGTTGTTGTTTTGTTGTTTGTCCTTCATTGTCGAAGATGACAATGACCTCAGGGAGGTAATGCCATGACAGTCAAGTGAATTGGATTTAAATGAGGGAGGGCTGTGCAAAGTCGCCAGCCTCATTTTCTCCTCTGATGCCATCTGGGTCCAAAGGTAAGATATAGATCAGGAAAACTGGACATGGCCCTAGAAAAAATAGAAAAAAAAAACACATTTATTGTGCTCCTTTAATAGATAAAATCTGTATCAGATACTGGGATGTATGATAAAAAGGGAAGATGAATAAGGCATGTAGACATATATCTGTATATACACCATATACATATGCTTTCATAAAGGGATACAAAGTGCTATTCATGTTGATTTAAGAATGGAATGATTATTTATGCCTGAGAAAACCAGTGAAGGCTTCCTGGGGTATGTGGCATTATATTTCACTTTCTCCCTTAGGTAGAAAAAAGAGAAGGGGTATACAGGAAGGATGCATGGGAGTGGAGGGCTATATCTTAGGATAATTATTGCTTTTCTTTCCATTTTTAAATCTTCTTTCAAGAAATTGGTTGTAAGTAGCATAAATTTCCTCTTTGTAGGCTTCTTCATTGGTCTTTTCTTTTTATTCAAAGGTTGTCTTTCATGCTAATGAAAGATATTGGACCCCCAGGGCATACCTCCCCTATTCCTGAATTAGCGAATTAGCAGGTAATAACGCTCGATGGATGAACCAAATACTAATAAGAAATGGAGAAAGGTCTTGTGTATGTCAGGTAGACCCTATATGTAGAGGTGATATGAAAAAGAAGCTCAAGAATGAGAATACACAGATGATTCAAGATCAGTGGCAGTGGAAGGAGTACTCATATCCAGGAAAGCACTCCACTTTTTAAAATGTCTAAATATAGCTCACTTTGTGTCTACCACTTTATAGTTAACAAAGGACTTTTACATGCATTATCTATTTCATCCTTATAGTAGCCTTTTGATGTAGGAGGTGTAGATCATCTTCTCTACTTTATAGCTGAGGAAACTGAGGTTTAGATGTTTCACAACTTTTCCAAGACCCCACAGTTAGGAAGTGATAGAACTGGGACTTGATTTACAGTTTCTGTCTCTTAGTCCAGGGCTCTATCTTAACTCATTTGGAATTAAGGGTGAGGTTGCCACATGACTCCGAGGCTGATCTTTGCCACCATTTGGAGCTCACTGGCATTTTCGTAAATCCTGGAAGCATAAACTCTGCGTGTTACAGAATCATATAACATTAGAGGTAGATTGGACCTTTGAGGCAACCTCATCTGAAGCCCCTCATCTGTATAGATAATGCAACAGAGATTCAAAGAGAGATTGGCTTACAACGCCACATAGCTAGTAATTTGTAGAGCTAAAACTTTAATTCAGGTCTTTCGACTCCATGTCTTCAGACTATCTTGTGTCTCCTAACATCATCCAACCTCTTAATGACTCTCATAGTCCAGGAATTACCATTCACATTGTTTTTTTTTTCTTTTCTAACTGGAAATAGCTTTTACATAATCTCCTCACATTTCCCCATTCTACTGTTTTCTCCCTTGATGACACTCTCAACTAAGGATTCTGAAACATTTGTGATCAACTGTGGAAACAGCAGGTGCTGAATTCCAGTACCAAGTATGATAATGAAAGTGACTTGACGAAAAGCACTGAGCCCCACTTCAGCAGTGACAGAATCAGAGGAGCCTGGTAACATTTTTCCTAGGTTGATGCTATTTACAAAATTACAAATAAATGCTTAATAAAACCTGAACTTGCCTTTTTATCCTGACAGATCACCATGTACTGAGTCTGGGACGTGAGGTATTTTATTTCTTCTGTAACTTGTATTTTAACAACACACCATACATCAACACATTTAAAAAGGTGCAAATTACCTCTTTGATAAAAATGAACCCTTCTAAATATCGGTGTCAATAATTCTCACTTTTAATATTCCTACAAAATTATGTCAGAAAGCTGGAGAGACTGGATTATGGCACAATTATCTTCACACATTCATTTAAAAATGATTTTTGGGGGTAGCTAAAAGAAGCCTTAGGTTATTGTTTAAGAAGAGACTTATAATTAGGACAATATTGCTATTCATCGCCATAGTGATTTTTCCCCCTGAAGCCCAAGCTGTTAAAACCAATATGCCTATTATCCAAAGCCTCATAATAGAACACTGAAGACTATAGTTCCTACCAAGTTATACATGTGTGCAGATGTGCACATCATAAAAATAGTGTCACACAGCTTCTGTTTGTCACACATGATCCCAGGCCTGGAAGTTTAAACAGCTTCCCCCTTTTCTGACTCTCTTTCCCACCTTCCTTCTTGCTGCCACCTCAAGTCCAGGAGCACTTCACATCCATTGTCTCATTTGAGCATCATAATATCCCTATGAGGGAAGTAATGCAAATGTTATTATCTTCATTGGTGTCTAAGAAAACTGATACTCCAAGGAGATTAACTTGTCCGGGGTCATTGGGCTAGTGAGTGGTGGAGTTACTGTGTAAATTTGGTGTTTCTGAATCTCCATCCAATGCTTTTTTATAAGAAGTAGAGATTTCATGGCAGACTTTTGAATGTAGATGTCTGTGAAAGCTTGAATGTCGAAGCTGAAATAGACCTTAGAACATCGAACACGGAATGTCAGAGTCATAAGGGGCCTTAGAATCAAGAGACATGGAATATCTGAGCTGGAAGAGTACTTAGAATCATGAAACATGGAATGTCACAGCTGGGAAGGACTTTAGAATTGTAGGACATAGACTATTAGAGCTTGAAATGGTCTTGTAGATCATCTTGACTTACCCTCCCAATTTTATATGGATGTAAACTGAGACTCAGGGAGAAGTTGTTTGGTACGAGTCAAATAGCTCATCAGTAG
This sequence comes from Trichosurus vulpecula, assembly GCF_011100635.1. Classification (NCBI taxonomy): domain Eukaryota; kingdom Metazoa; phylum Chordata; class Mammalia; order Diprotodontia; family Phalangeridae; genus Trichosurus; species Trichosurus vulpecula. The sequence goes on along the minus strand of NC_050575.1, from coordinate 10,193,042 downwards.
CATAGGCAGGATAAGATCCAGCTTATTGAGTTTGAGTTAACATTAATTAAAAATTGAAACAAACAGAAAAAGTTTAACTAGTCTATAGAAAGAAATGGACTTTTTTGCTTATTTGAGTGGCTTTAGGAGAAGGATCTTTTTTCAGTGGGAATATTCTGGTTAAAGAAGTGATGTCAACGTCTTTGCAAGCATGTCATATTTGTTTGACTTCGTATTTCTCAGTGTTATTTTTATTCATTTCTTGGTGTTTCATTTGGTGTTAATTGGACTGGATTTGCAAAAAAAGAATATTATGACCTGTTACTTGTATACCTAAGTCCAAGAGATCCCTCTTGGTATCTCAGAGAAGACAAATCCTAGGGTACTCTTGATCAAAACAAAATGTTTATAAAAGATAAAGCAAGGTATTCTAGTTCCTCTCTACCTAGAGAGGGACTTATGATGAGGCACTCCTTTTAGCAAGTATACTAAAAATTCCTGCTTCTAACTATACGTATTTGTTAAGACACCTTGGACAATTAGTTACCTTCTGGGGATGGCAGGTGGGGCAGTGTTTATATCTAAAAAGATATGGATGATGTGTGAGCACATTCACTGAAGCATTTCTGAGAATCCCACTTTCATTGCAAGAATGATTTGTCTGCAAAGGCTAGGGTTGTTTGCTAAGTTTACAGCTTTGGAGAGAAGGAATGATCTGTTTCTGTGTGTGGTGTGTTTATTATCATGTCTGATTCCATTGAATTTGTAGGTTAAGGACATACTTTGACCAGTGTAACACAATTCCTTTCCCCTAATCCCTCCCTTGGGTCACTTCATTATCTTCAAACATTTCTGATCTGATCTGATCTGTCACTTGTTTTCTGATTGGCATTATCTTTTGATTCTTGATGTGCTGGAGAGAGTGTGAGAAGGTTGGTGTAAAGACAAGTAAAAACCACATGCAACTAACCTTTTTGAAACATCTGTGTGTGTATGAAGAACACTGTCCTAAGGGATGTGGAGAGATTCAGTTTTTTGTTAATAATAATAGTAGACACAAAGCATTTAATGTTAGTTACCTCCTATGACCCTCACCATATTAGTAAGACATAGTCTCTCCTTTGTAAGGTATATGAGAAGTCTCACTGGTTCCTCAACAGTAATCCCCTCTGTAATATCTGTGATAAATATGTATCTAGTCTCCACTTGAAGACCTTCATTGATAGAGAATCTACTGTCACTTGAGGCAGACTATTCTATTTCTGAGTGGGTCTAAGTGTTAGGAAGGTGGTCCTTTGTACCATTCCCCATTGCATCTAGTTCAGCTCTTCAAGGCCAAGCAGGACAAATCTGAGCCTTCTTCCACATGACAACCCTTCAGATTCTTGAGGACAGTTGTCATGTGTCCCCTAAGTCTTCTACTATCTAGACAAAATATATCCAGTTCTTTCAACTTATTATCATATGACAAGGTATTATAAAAGCAGCATCTGCCCCATACTGGCTAGGTTAGTCTTTCCTTAAAGGTCATTGAAACTGTCCTTGAAACTTGATTAGTTCAGAGGACTAAGTTCAATCCATTGATGTAGCTTACTGGTCACGTAAGCACAAACTATAATTCATGGTTAAAGCTCCTTACTCAGGTTCAACACATACTTTTCAAAAATTAAATTATATTTTATTTTTCAATTAATAATATTTATTTTATTTTCCTCCAGCATCCTTCTTTCCTCATTGACAAAAAATCAACATGCTTTTAAAAATATATATAGTCAAGCAAAACAAATTCCCAAATTGTCCGTGACAAAAAACACATACCAAGTTTTGATTGATATCCTACCATGTTAAATGCAGAAGCAGAACTGTAAGCTACCTAAGCAGGTCCTTGCTAAACATCCTTTCCACATTATTGTTAACTAAACTTCCGCTTGTTAGTTACTAGGTGCTACCATTGTCTCATTTAATTTCATTGACAAACCTGAACCACTGGACAGCCATGATTGGACCTGGATCATAGCACATAATCTCCAGACCTTGTGACACTCCTCAGGAAATGTTGTTTGTAAATGTTCATCCTAAAATATGGTGCCCAGCACCCAATGCAGAACTCTTAGTACCCTCATTTTTAATGCATCATAAGATATTTGTTTTGCTGCCATACCACACAATAGGGAAGTCTCTTAAATCCCATGATCTCTTATACATCTAATCACCCCTATCACACTATCTATTTATATAATGTATTTCCTCTTTGCAAGTATAAAAACTACAAATTTATTCCTATTAAATTTTATTTTATTTAATTTGCCCCATTGTTCTAATGTATTGATTTCTTTCATGATCTGTCAAGTGAGCTGTCCTCAGTGACATATCATTTGCTAAGTAAGTGTTATCTATTCCTTCACCCTAGTTTTAAATTTTTCATTTAACATGAAAATGTTAAAGAGCATCATACCAAGGTCATATACCTGGGGCACTTCTCTAGACATCTCCCTCTAAGATGACTTTAACTTTAATAGTAGTCTTTGAGTGCATTCAACAAATTGATATTATCTAATCTACCATGGGCTACCAAGTAGCCCCAAACTCTACATCTTTTCCCTAAGATATAGCATAAGATATTGGCAAGTGCTTTGGTGACAGGTAGATTATATCCACAATATTTCCCTAATGTACTTGGCTAAAAACAAAACAAAACCAAACAAAAAAACCTAAGGTTAATTTGGTCAGCTAGGTGATGCAGTGTATAGAATGCTGATCCTGAAGTCAGAAAGACTCATTTTTATGAATTTAAATCTGTCTTCAGACACTTACTAGATGTGTGATCCTGGGTGAGTCACTTAATCCTGTTTGCCTCAGTTCCTCATCTATGAAACACACTGGAGGAAAAAATGCCAAACTACTTCAGTATCTGCCCAGAAAGCCCCAAATGGGGTCACAAAGAGCTGGGCATAACTGAAATGACTGAATAAGAACAAGGTTAGTATAGACATACATTATTATTATTAATAAAACATCCCTTAATACATCATAGTACTTTGCAAGTTCAAGATCACTTCCTTACACTTTGTCCTCCTTTAAAAAAGGGTACAACTTTTCCTGACTTTAGTCCTATAGCACCTCTCCCATTCTGCACTAATTTTCATTTCAAGAAGTTTTGTTGTTGCCTTTTGCTTTAACACAGCAGTGATTTCCACCCATTCATAACCCCATTTGAATGCTTTTTTTGTCAAAAAGCAAAATAGTAAAATGGTAGAGCAAAACCATCCAAGACAAAGATTATATGTGACAACACATTAAATATCTACAATTCCCATCTTTCCACAGATGAAGGCAGATGTATTTCCTTATCCACTCTCCAGGACAAATCATTCAATTCATCAGAGTTCAACTACATTGTTCTAGTGGTTCTACTTTCTTCATTCCCTCTCTCTCCATTCAAGTCTTCCTATATTCTCTGAATCCCTCTACATCATTTTTTATGGCGTAGTATTATTCTATTACATTCGTGTATCATAATTTATTCAACCATTCCCCAATGAAATGTGCACTCATTTTGTTTCCAAGTCTTTTTTTTGGTCACAATGGAACACTTCTATGAATGTTTTGTTATACATATGCTACATTTACATGCATGCATATATATATATATATATATATATATATATATATACATATATAAACAACATGTTTGTATATAAAAACTTTTAAACTAATATTTTTTTTCTATTCTGAACCTAACAAAAACCAGCAGCTCATGCAGAGGAGAAAAGAAATAATATTATATGTGAAACCTTGCATCTCAATTATATGCAGTTTATTATTTTGTAGTGTGTAATAAATCTATTTACTTTCCTTTTTTTCTTTTTTCCTTTTTTAAATTTATTTAGTATTTTTAGTTTTCAGCATTGATTTCCACAAGATTTTGAAGGACAAATTTTCTCCTCATTTCTACCCTGCCCCCACTTGAAGGTGGCATATATTCTGATTGCCTCAATACCCAGTCCCCAATCCCTTCCCTTATGTCACCCAATTCCCCCCTCATCCCCTTTTCCCTTACTTTCTTGTAGGGTAAAATAGATTTCTATTCCCCATTGCCTGTATATCTTATTTCCAGATTGCATGCAAAAACAACTTTTATCTTTTGAACATCTGCTTTTAAAAATTTTAGTTCCAAATTCCCTCCCCTTTACCTCCCCACCCACCCTCCCTAAGAAGGCAAGCAATTCAACATAGGTCACATGTGTATCATTATGTAAAACCCTTCCACAATACTCGTGTTGTGAAAGACTAACTATATTTTGTTCCCTCCTATCCAGTCACCCTATATTCCATTTTTTCCCTTGAGCCTGTCCCTTTTCAAAAGTGTTTGCTTTTGATTACCTCCTCCCCCCATCAGCCCTCCCTTCTATCATACCCCACTTTTTATCCACTTCCTCCTTCTTTCCTGTGGGGTGAGATACCCAATTGAGTGTTTATGTTATTCCTTTCTCAGGTCAAATCCGATGAGAGCAAGATTCACTCATTCTCCCTCACCTGCCCCCTCTTCTCTTCCAACAGAACTACTTTTTCTTGCCACTTTTATGCGAGATAATTTACCCCATTCTATCTCTCCACTTCTACCTCTCTCACTATATTCCTCTCTCATCCCTTAATTTGATTTTATTTAGATATTATCCCTTCATATTCAACTCACCCTGTGCCCTCTGTCTATATATATATATATATATATATATATATATATATATATATATATATATATATATATATATATATATATATATGTCAATTCCCTTCAGCTACCCTAATACTGAGGTCTCATGAACTACACAAATCATCTTTCCATGTAGGAATGTAAACAGAACAGTCAGAACAGCTCAACCTTTGTAAGTCCCTTATGATTTCTCTTTCTTGTTTACCTTTTCATGCTTCTCTTGATTCTTGTGTTTGAAAGTCAAATTTTCTATTCAGCTCTGGTCTTTTCACTGAGAAAGCTTGAAAGTCCTCTATTTTTTGAAAATCCATATTTTGCCTTGGAGCATGATACTCAGTTTTGCTGGGTAGGTGATTCTTGGTTTTAATCCTAGCTCCTTTGACCTCTGAAATATCACATTCCAAGCCCTTCAGTCACTTAATGTAGAAGCTGCTAGATCTTGTATTATTCTGATTATGTTTCCACAATACTCAAAATGTTTCTTTCTGGCTGCTTGCAATATTTTCTCCTTGATCTGGGAGCTCTGGAACTTGGCAACAATATTTCTAAGAGTTTTCTTTTTGGGATCTTTTTCAGGAGGCAATTGGTGGATTCTTTCAATTTCTATTTTACCCTCTGTCTCTAGAATATCAGGGCAACTTTCCTTGATAATTTCTTGAAAGATGATATCTAGCCTGCTTTTTTGATCATGGCTTTCAGGTAGTCCAAAAATTTTTAAATTATCTCTCCTGGATCTATTCTGCAGGCCAGTAGTTTTTCCAATGAGATATTTCACATGGTCTTCCATTTTTTCATTCCTTTGGTTCTGTTTTATAATATCTTGATTTCTCCTAAAGTCACTAGCTTCCACTTGCTCCAATCTAATTTTTAAGGTAGTATTTTCTTCAGTGGTCTTTTTTCCATTTGGGTAATTCTGCCTTTCAAGGTATTCTTATCCTCATTGGCTTTTTGGAGCTCTTTTGCCATTTGAGTTGGTCTATTTTTTTTTCATGTTAACAAGCATTTTTTAAAATTTATTTATTTATTTTTAGTTTACCACACATGGTTCTACATAGTATTGAGCTCCAGATTTTCTCCCCTCCCTCCCCCCTCTCTCCCCAAGATGTCATGGAATCTCATATAACTGTCATGTATAACTTCGCATTGAATTAATTTATGCACTAGTCAAGTTGTGGAGAAGAATTTTGACCAATGGAATGAATCATGAGAAAGAAGAAACAGAACCAAAAAAAAAAACAACCCAAAAAACAAAAGAGAAGCAAAAAAAAAGGCGAGCATGTAGTGAGCCTCGATCTGTATTCAAACTTCACAGTTCTTTCTCTGGATGAAGATAGCATTCTCCATCGTGAGTCCCTGGAGTTGTCCTTGCCCCTTAGGTTGCTGAGAAGAGCGCAGTATGTCAGGGTTGGTCCTCATGGAATCCATATATCTGTGGCTGTGCACAGTGTTCTCCTGGCTCTGCTCCGCTCACTCAGCATTATGTCGTGTAGGTTTTTCCAGGTTGTTACGAAGTCTGCATCATCCCCATTTCTTATGGCACAATAGTGTTCCATCAACTTCATATACCACAGCTTGTTCAGCCATTCCCCAATTGATGGGCATCCATTTGATTTCCAATTCTTGGCTACCACAAAAAGAGCTGCTATAAATATTTTTGTACATATAGGTCCTTTTTTCGCTTGTGTTATTTCTTTGGGATACAACCCTAGAAGTGGTATTGCTGGGTCAAAGGGTATGAACATTTCTATAGCCCTTTGTACATATTTCCAAACTGCTCTCCAAAATGGCTGGATCAGCTCACAACTCCACCAGCAATGCAACAATGTTCCAATTTCCCCACATCCTTTCCAGCATTTATCATTTTCCTGTTTTGTTATTTTAGCCAATCTGACAGGAGACATGTGGTATCTAAGAGTTGTTTTGATTTGCATTTCTCTAATCAGTAGTGATCCAGAGCATTTTTTCATATGCCTGTAGATAGCTTTAATTTCTTCCTCTGAAAACTGCCTGTTCATATCCTTTGACCATTTCTCAATTGGGGAATGGCTTGTATTCCTATATATTTGGCTCAGCTCCCTGCATATTTTAGAAATGAAGCCTTCATCAGAGATACTAGTTGCAAAGATTTTCTCCCAATTTTCTGCTTCCCTCCTAATTCTTGTTGCATTGGCTTTTTTTGTACAAAAACATTTCAATTTGACATAAGCATAATTATCCATTTTGCATTTTGTAATGCTCTCTATCTCTTGTTGGGTCATGAATTCTTTACTTTTCCACAAATCTGATAAGTAAACTATTCCTTGCTTTCCCAAATTACTTATAGTATCAGCTTTTACTCCTAAATCATGAACCCATTTTGACTTTATTTTGGTATATGGTGTAAGATATTGGTCTATGCCCAGTTTTTGCCCTACCATTTTCCAATTTCCCCAACAGTTTTTATGAAATAGTGAATTATTAGCCCAGAAGCTGGCCTCTTTGGGTTTATCAAAGAGTAGATTGCTAAACTTGTTGATTTCACCTACTTGTGTACCTATCTTATTCCACTGATCCACACCCCTGTTTCTTAACCAGTACCAGGCAGTTTTGATGACTGCTGCTGTGTAGTACAGTTTAATATCTGGTGTGGCTAAGCCACCTTCTCTAGCATGTCTTTTCATTAATATCCTAGATACTCTAGACCTCTTGTTTTTCCAAATGAATTTTGTTATTATTTTGTCCAGCTCAGTAAAAAAATTTTTTGGTAGTTCGATTGGTATGGCACTGAATAGATAGATTAATTTAGGTAAAATTGACACTTTTATTATATTAGCTCAGCCTAACCATGAGCAACTGATATTTTTCCATTTATTTAGATCTGATTTTATTCACGTGAAAAGTGTTTCATAGTTATGTTCATATAGGCCCTGGGTTTGTCTTGGCAAATAGACTCCCAAATATTTTATAGTGCCTTCAGTAACTTTGAATGGAATTTCTCTTTCTACCTCTTGCTGTTGGGCTTTGTCAGTGATGTATAGGAATGCTGAGGATTTATGTGGGTTTATTTTATATCCTGCAATGTTGCTAAAGTTGTTTATTATTTCAAGTAGTTTTTTACTTGATTCTCTAGGATTCTCTAGATAAATCATCATATCATCTGCAAAAAGTGATAATTTAGTTTCTTCTTTTCCTATTCTAATTCCTTCAATTTCTTTTTCTTTTCTTATTGCTACAGCTAATGTTTCTAGTACCAAATTGAATAATAGGGGTGATAATGGACATCCTTGTTTCACCCCTGATCTTATTGGGAATGCATCTAGTTTATCCCCATTACAAATAATGCTTGTTGATGGTTTTAGGTAGATGCTATTTATAATTCTGAGGAACGTTCCACGTATTCCTATGCTTTCTAGTGTTTTTAATAGGAATGGGTGTTGTACTTTGTCAAAGGCTTTTTCTGCGTCTATTGAGATGGTCATATGGTTTCTGCTAGTTTTGTTGTTGATATGGTCAATTATGCTAATAGTTTTCCTAATATTGAACCAGCCTTGCATTCCTGGAATAAATCCTACCTCTTCATAGTGTATTATTCTCGTAATGAGTTGCTGCAATCTTTTTGCTAATATTTTATTTAAAATTTTTGCATCAATATTCATTAGAGAAATTGGTCTATAATTTTCTTTCTCTGTTTCAGCTCTACCTGGTTTGGGTATTAGTACCATATTTGTGTCATAAAAAGAATTTTGTAGGACTCCTTCTTCACCTATTTTCCCAAATAGTCTACAAAGTATTGGAATTAGTTGTTCTTTTAATGGTTGATAGAATTCACATGTAAAACCATCTGGCCCTGGAGATTTTTTCCTAGGGAGTTCATTGATGGCCTGCTCAATTTCTTTTTCTGATATGGGGTCATTAAGAAATTTCACTTCCTTCTCTGTTAGCCTGGGTAGTGTATGTTTTTGTAGATATTCATCCATATCTCTAAGGTTGTCAAATTTATGGGCATGCAGTTGGGCAAAATAATTCCTAATTATTGTTTTGATTTCCTCTTCATTAGAGGTGACCTCACCCTTTTCATTTTTGATACTGGTAATTTGATTTTCTTCTTTCTTTTTTTTAATCAAATTGACCAAAGGTTTATCAATTTTATTGGTTTTTTTCATAAAACAAGCTCTTTGTTTTATTTATTAATTCAATAGTTTTCTTGGTTTCAATTTTATTAGAGTTAGTCTATTTTTTAAGGTGTTATTTTCTTCAGTATTTTCTGGGGTCTCCTTTAGCGAGTTGTTGGCTTGTTTTTCATGGTTTTCTCGCATCACTGTCATTTCTCTTCCCAGGTTTTCCTCTACCTCTCTAACTTGCTTTTCCAACTTGTTTTTGAGCTATCCCATGGCTTGAGACCAATTCATATTTTTTGGAGGCTTTTTATGTAGGCTCTTTGACTTTGTTGATTTCTTCTGGTTGTATGTTTTGGTCTACTTTGTCACCAAAGAAAGATTCCAAAGTCTGAGTTTGACTCTGAGATCATTTTTGTTGCCTGCTCATGTTCCCAGCCAACTACTTGACCCTTGAGTGTTTTTGTTGGGCTCTGACTGCTTGTAGAGTAGAGAGTACTTTGTCCCAAGGTTGAGGGGTTGCGCTGCTATTTTTGGAGCTACTTCTACACTGCAAGCTCTGACACACCAGTGATCCTTCTCCCCCAAGAACCACCAACAAGGATTGCAGCTCAGATCCAGGCATGGCAAAGCAAGCTTTGAACTCCTGCTCTAATCCACCACTTAATTCCTCCCACCAGGTACGCCTGGCTCTGAAAGCAACTGCAGCTGTAGCTCTGGAAGCAGCCTTAGAGCTGCACCACCTCCACTGCCCCTCGGGCAATGGCCCCCCACAGACTCCTTTCACTCTGTCCCAGCAGCTTTTCCCAGTGGTCTGTTCTGTTGTCTTTGGCATTTGTGGGTTGAGAAGTCTGGTAACTCTCACAGCTCACTGATTCAGAGCGCTACACCTGTTCTGCCTGTCTTCCAGTCTGGTTGGTCTTGGTGTGGCGCATGTTGGCCTCTGCTCCGTTCCCATCTGCATGTGATAGAGTCTTCTCAGTGACCATATAGGCTATCTTGGGCTGGAGCCCGACTTCCCTTTGCTATTTTGTGGGTTCTGCAGCTCTAGGATTTGTTCAGAGCCATTTTTATAGGTGTTTATAGGGACCAGGGGAGGAGGTTAAGCAAGTCCCTGCTTTCCAGCTGCCATCTTGGTTCTGCCCCCATCTATTTAGTTACGTTCAAAACTATCCTGATTTTGTTTCTTTATGAACTTTCTCCTATTTTCTTCTGTGCATAAAAATGCTTCAATATCCTATTTTTCATTTCTTTTTTTTAAATTATCACTAGCTTATCTTTCCTAACTAAATTTCTCTTGCCACCATTAAAAAAAAAACAACTTACAATGGATATTAATAGATATACATAGTCAAGCAAAACAAATTGAACATTGACCACACCTAAAAACATATCTCATTTGACACCTCAAGTCCATGAAGTGATGGACCAGGACTATTGCCAGGAGTTCAGTAGTATGCTTTATCATTGCCCTCTGGAATCATAGTTGGTTGTTACATTGATTAGGTTTCTTAAGACATTCAGAGTTGCTTTTCTTTAAAACATTAATTATCATTTTTTTTTCTGTTTTGATTTATATCAGCTCATATCAGCTCACACAAGTCTTCCCAAGTTTCTCTAAAACTATGTCTTTTTGACTGAAGAAGTCTAGGCTTATATACTTTTACAGGGAAGCTTCCAGAAAGTGCCAGAAATTTGCTCATGCTACAGGGTTTGCATTAAGGTTACAAATTAAGAGTGGAATGTTTATCAAACAGGATAAAAAGCTAATCAGAGATCCATTTTGTAATGTTGAGATAAAGATATTACAAACCACAGATTTAAACAGTAGCTTTATGAGAAGAGACTTAACTTTGCTTAGTCATGTTAAAAAAAGTTAGCATCTTCTGATAACTCATAGTGCATGCTAGTATTTGCACGTAGGCTATTTTGTCAGGCCCAACAATCAGAAGCTCTTGAATGTAGAGTCCAGGGAATGGTTTGGAGGAAGAAAGGAAGGGAGAGCTAGCAAAGGCTTGCCAAAAAAGAGAAGAGAAAAAAAGGGTGGTCATTGAGGCATCTTAAAAAATGTCCAAAGAGAACAGAAGGAAGTCCATAAGGAAACACAGATAAGCAGGACAACTTTGAAAGTAACCTGTTGGACTGAGTATATATTTTAAGTATACAAAGTTGTATGTAATAGAGATTTATGTTTTCACATTTCCTCTTTTCATGTCCTATTTTGTATAAAGAAATATGCCCTCTTTTTCTGGTGTTCTTTAAATTCAGAATAAAAAAAATAGCACTTTAAGTCTTCTATTTTACTTAATTTCAATATTCTAGAAATCCTAATATTTTGCGTCCATAGTGCTAATTATAATTTCCTACCCACATGTCAGTGTTTCTTCCAAGTCTTCCTTTCTATGGTAAAACAAATCAAAGCAAACTGCCCCCACCCCCAAAAACAACCTCAGTTCCCTCAGTGGACACTTTGCCCCTCTTTCCCAAACATGCTCTTTATCAACCCGGAAATCAGCATGGTTAACAGAAAAAAATCTGGAATTCTAGTTCCATCTCTTTCACTTATCTGCTGTATTACCGTGGAAATTCACTTCCCTGAGAGGCTTCAGTTTCATAGTATGTAAGATGACGAAAGTTGAATTACAGTATTGTTAAGGCCCCTTCTAGTTCTGATATTGTATAGTTTATGAATCCAGCCCTGATGTGTGATAGTTCTGTGTTTCATGCTGTGGTTTTGAATTTGAATTTGAACTTTCAACATGGTATTTCCCCATAGCCTTGGGACATTTCAGCACCACTCAACATGAAGTAGAGATGAAAGAATTTTATAAACTAGTTGTATAGACCACTAGTCTAAGTAACTAGAGATCACAGAGTATGGGCCAGGTGTGTAAGTACATGTGCACACACACACACACACACACACACACACTTGCACATACACAGGTACAGAGATACATCCAGGCTATGCACACCTATATTTTGTGGGCTTGGCAGCAAGGCAGGAGCAGGTCGCATCTTAAACCACAAATTAATGTGCAGCTGAATCTTATGCACCATTTGATGTTTTGTGCTCCAATATACCTGGAAGTCTTTTGAGTCCTTATTAAGCCATGTGGCATTTTCAAATACTTGTGATGCCCTTCAGAACTGTTGTCCTTGGGCCTGTTGTGGCCAGTGTAGACATGGATTAGCTGAGGGGAGAACAAAGAGAGGTTACCCACCTGACTTGCATTTGGCATTGCCATAGTCACAACTAAATTTGTAATTTACCTTTAGGCCTCAATCTTTAACAGAGCAAATATGATAGTCTCATTGCAATTAAAGACTTTATTATTTCTGCTTCAGTTACTTTTCTTAAAAGTATAAGCTTTCATGGGTTAAAATGATGTAACCGGTATTTACCAGGAGTAAATATTCCCATATCCTGGGCTTTGGGTGAGAGTGGGTGGTAGGGCAGGGCAGGGAGGAAAGTGGTGGGAGAGGGTGGGAAAAGCTGGCTACTCCATAGTTGAGCTCTGTCACTCAGTCAGTCATGACACACCCTCCCTCCTAGCTACAAAGCTGACAAACCACCATCTTTCCATGGATTGTAATCCTGAACTTGATCCAACCAAATGATTTCAAAATCTCTTCTTGCATTGGCATTTTGTATAGTTTGTTGGATGCAAAATTGCATATTCTATTTCTTTGACACACTTACAGGAAGAGTATCCAAAGATATGTACCATCTATGAATAATGTGTAAACCTTCCCAAAACCCTGGCATTCAACACAGCACTGAAGCACCACCCCTTTCTCAGAAGAGCAATGAGAATTTGTTCTTAGTGAGTTCACTTAAGCTTAAAATCATCCTGGCTGGCTGGATGTGAAGTTAAAAAGGTGACTTAGTAATATTTTTCTTTCTTCATGTTCTTTATCAGAAGAAACATTGTACAATGGAAAGAATACCCTGCTTAGAAGCTGGGCGGCATGGTGGAGTAGGATAGACACTGGCTTTGGAATCAGAGAACCTGACTTCGGATGCTACCCGCACTATTTACAATTTATATAACCTCCAGCAAATCCTTGTTACCTCTGTGGGCCTTTGCTTCTTCTTCTGTAAAGTTAAGGGGTAGGACTACATGTCTTCTATGGTCCCTTAGGACTCAAAATCTATGATCCTAGAATGTAGTGTATTTAAAGTCTTGCTTTTGACATTTACTGTACCATGTTGGACAAATTACTTAACAAATGATGAGACTATTAATAGTAAAAGAGACCTGAGAGATATAATATTGAGAAAATGTTAACAGAGGAAAGAGAACTTATAGATCGTCTGATCCAACATATTCCTCCCTCCCTTCTTTCCTTCTTTCCTTCTTTCTTTCTTTTTTTCTTTCCTCCCTCCCTTTCTTCTTTCCCTTTCTCTTTCCATCTCCATCTTCCTTCCTTCTGTCATTTTGCTTTCCTTTACTTCCTTTCTTTCCTTCCCTCCTTCCTTCCTTCCTTCCTTTCTTCCTTCTTTCTTTCCTTCCTTCCCTCCCTCCCTTCTTTCTTCCTTCCTTTCTTTCTTCTTTTCTTCCTTCCTTTCTACCTTCCTTCTTCCATTCCTTCCTTCCTTCCTTCCTTCCTTCCTTCCTTCCTTCCTTCCTTCCTTCCTTCCTTCCTTCCTTCCAAGGTTGTAGTAGTGCCAATATTCAAATAGCATCCCTCTAACATCAAATTTATCCTTTACCACAGCATTTTATTTTTAATGCTTCATTTACCTCCATCTAACCCTTCTTTGTAACAAAGGAAACAAAAAACAAGCAAAACAGGTAAAAAACAATTATATATGACATTGTATGAAATGTTTGTTTCCTATAGTCCCCCACCTTTGTGCTGAGTAAAGGGGTAAAGGGAAATTTGTTTTATCATCTATTTTAATGTGACTATGACTGGTTATCACAATTAATCTGTGAATGAGAGCTTTGGGGTGGAGGAAAGGAAGTCCTAGAGGGAACACTACACTGTGGGGGCCTTTGTATAAGTACAAAGAATGTGTAATGATATTTAAACTTCAGAAAACTGTTAATATTAGGAATGCATTGTGTTCCCAAGGAAGGCTGAGATGGAATATAAAGGGGTGGGGGGACCAAACGAACCTCAATTTGGCTTAAGAAGTTAAGTCTGAATAATTGCTCTGACACTTGCTGCCCATGTGATGTAGTCACATTATTTCTCTGGGCCTCAATTTCCTGATCAGATCTTTTATCAGAGGCAGAATTGTACACTGGAAAGAGAATGGTGCTTGACAATTAGGTAGTGTGGTGCAGTCAAAAGAAAGCTTGATTTAGAGTCAGAGGACTCCAAAGTGGGTGTGGGGAAGTGAGAAGGAAGGAAATGTTGGATTAGATGGCTTTTGAGGTTCTTTCTAGATCCATCTTTGTACTTAGGAGGAAGTGATGACATTTTTATTTGATTTAACTATATTAATATCTATACACAAATCCATTATAAATTGCTAATAAAATAACCAGTGTACATTCACATGCTAATACTTTTGGAGCAAAAAAAAAAACCAAGCATTTTTTAAACCCATTGATGGCTCACATTCATGACAATTTTCCCAAAACAATGTTTTATATCACTAGATTCAATAATTTGTTTCTTTGAACTCATTCAAAACCTCCCCAACTTCTGCTTTCTATAGTAGGAATCTGGATTTGGTATTGAGCCTGGTTAGTCCTTGTTTAAAGCATCAAATCATAGGTGCATTAGACAGAATATAACCAAAGAAACAAATTTCAACAAGGCAGTTTGGTGCCTAGCAAACAACATTGAATTGGGAGCCAAGAGGACTAAATTTGACTTTCCACAAATTTCATGACATTGGACGCAACGCCTGGCCTCTCTGGCTTCAACTGTATTATTTGTAAAGTGAGGAAGGTTTAGTTAGATTCAGAAGCTTGTATTAGTGCATCTCAAGCCTGGAATGCTCTCTTTGGCAATGTTCATGTTTATGGTTAGTTTGAATATGAAAATGTCTCCTCTCTGTCCATCGGTACAGACCACAACTCCTTAATACATTCTCTTTCTGTTCAGTTTCTGTCTGTGACTTAATTTTTTTTAAAAAAAACATTTTTTGTTCTTGTATCACTATTTCAAATTATACCTGTCCGCGGTCCCACACCCAGTAAGCCAGTCTTTATAACAAAGAATAAAAAGGAGGGAAAAAAGGCAATTCAAAAAACTTCCCAACATATCAACTGAATATGACAGTATAATAAATATTTCAACATCCCTGTTGTCCCCTCTGGCTTTGGAAAGTAGTGGAGGATGGTAGCAAAGGTTCTCACCTACTCTTGAGGGACAAGGTAGATTCTGATAATTACACATAATTGCTCAGTTTAGGGTGTGGCTTTTTGTGGTGATAGCATTTTTTTTAATCTAAATTATTGTGTTCATTGTATTTATTGTTTTCCTGGTTCAAAAGATCACAGATGACTGGAACTGGAACTGTAACTGGAACTGGAACTGGAAAAGCCTTCAGAAGTCAAGTATAACCTGCTTTATTCTGCATTTGTCAAATGGTTAAAAAACATTCATGAAGCACTTACTATGTGTGTGCCTTTTGAGTTTTCCCAAGTGTCCATAAAATCTTTTTGTTCATTTCTTCCAAGTGCAATAATATTTCATTACATTCACATGCCGCAGTTTGTCTAGATCAGGGATGGAGAGCCTGTGGCCTTGAGGTCATATGTGTCCTTCTAGGTCCTCAGGTGTGGCCTTTTGATGGAGTCCAAGTTTTGCAGAACAAATCCTTTTATTAAGGGGATTTGTTCTGCAAAGTTTGGATTCCATCAAAGGGCCTGACTTGAGGACCTAGAGGACCACATGTGGCCTTGAGGCCATAGGTACCCCACTCCTAGACTAGACATCCCTCAATTGTTGAAATTCTACTGGGTCTCCAATTCCTTACTATCACAAAAAATGATGCTAAGAATACTTTGTTGCGTATTCTTGTCCATGTCTTCTTATAATTCCCTTATAGAGTATCTATCCAAAGCAAAAGAGTTTCTCTTCTCATTCTTTTAATCTTTTAAAGATTTTAATTTAATAAAGAATTTAAATTGGACTGTCCATTTTTCATTCTTGCTCTAAAAATGGGCTACCAGTTTTTTTTCTTATTGTTTTGGGTATCCTTTGCTTTTATACAACTCACAAACTAGACTGTTGCTAATGTGCAACAGCCTGTTTGCAATGAAAATGTATCTCATTGAGATTATTGGGATTACCTGCAATTTTTATTTTTCTGATATTCTGCGGTTCCATAATTCAAAGTCATAGAGCATTTCGTAGATTTTTTTTTCTAATAGAAATGGGCTTTTGTAGAAGAAAGTGACCTTGAAAATACTGTCCAATTTTCCAAATGGAATTTAACAAAATTCATCTCATTCTATTTTTGGCTAAGCTTGTTCATCTACAAGACCAAAGGACTAATTCTATGGATTCCTCATTCAAATATATACTGCATCCTGGGAATTATACATCTTTCTTCCACTTTGTATTTCCAGTGTGACTGGTTAGATCAACCTCTTAACTCTTCCAAAAGACTATGGATTTCATTGTCAGCTTTGTGAGTATTTCAGGGTTCAAAGGCACTAATATATTATTATTTGTAATTAGAATAACTTAGAGATAATTGATAAGGAATCATTCTTTTGTTTGGACCATGCAGGACAATTACCATGACACTGATAAGCACCTTACGTGAGTATATATTTCCTTGTTTTATGCCTCATTTGATGATAATATTCAATAGATAACTGAACAAAGTTATCTCTGAAGTTACATCTGTCATAATCTTTTATTATTTTAATATATTCATAAGAGACATCTTCTGAGAGAAAAGGCCCTAAATATTCATTTTTTAAAAATGCCTTTTTTTCAAATGAATAATCAATAGGTACAATAGGATATTATGTTTGCTCCCTTTTAGTTAGTCTTCTGACTAGGAGGACAGCATCTGTCAATAGGGATGTTGCCAGATATGCATACGGTATTTATCCTTAGCCCACATTAATTCTATTTCTCTGGAATTGCAAATATTAATTATAGTTATATTACTTTATATACTACTACAAGGTTACAGAGGGCTTTATATCTATCATCATCCTTGGTCTTGATAATAATCCTGTACCCTGGAAGGGTTCTTAATTAGACATATTCTATAATCACTTGAAAGTGAACTAAAGGAAATTCTTCTTAGAGGAAGTCTATGGTCTCTTACAGCTTCATCAATTAATTGATCAAACAAGCATTTATTAAGGCATTGTGCTAGTCTTAGAACTTCAAAGGCAGAAATGAAAAAGGCCCTGGTCTCAGGGAGCTTACATTCAGTCAGAAGTGATATATACATATATAAATAGTTAAAAAAACATGGAAAATAAACACAACGCAATTTGAGGAGACACTAGCTGCTGCTGAAATCAAGAAAGAATTCCTGTCGAAGTGGATTATGACCTCAGTTTTAAAGGAAATAGGGAGTTCAAAGATGTGGAGGAAAGGCATGGTCCAGACATGACAAGGCATAGAGATGGAAGTTGTGGTGTCATGTGTGAGGATCAGGAAGAAAATAAATCTGGTGGCATGGCAGAGTATAGGAAGAGGAGTAGTATATATCAAGACCACAAAGGAAAGTGAGGACAGCCCAGTCATTACATCTCATGCTTCTAACATCTCTTCCATTTACATGTTGCATTCCATGATTGTAATGCACCTTCTAGCTACAATATTCTGCTTTCTTTCTTAAGTGCTTTCTTCTGTTTAGTATTTTATTTTTCCTTAGTTACATGCAAAAACAATTTTCAACATTCGCTCCTAAAATTTTGAATTCTAAATTGTCTCCCTTCATCCTTCCCAAGCCACCTCATTGAGAGGGCAAGCAATTCGATAAAGCTTATGTAGTCATTCAAAAATCCAACATTCTATTTTCTAGATTCTAAAACATTTCTACCTTTGACATTCCATTATTTCATATGATTCTGATTCCTAATTCTATTAGAAGCCTGATCGACTTCTATCCTGGGAATCTTTTTCTCTATAGTTTCTATTTTCAACAAGAAAGCATTAAAAAAAAACAAACAAACAAACAAAAATCTTCTAGCTGGGTTTTAAAAAGAATTCCATGTGTGGGGTGATGATGGGAAACATTTGTCGTTTGCAAAATTATTCAGCTCGACATCTAAAGTCTTTCATGATTTACAGAGTTGTGTGTTATAAATGTTGCTGCTTTTTCCCCTTTTCTGAGGAGGATATATTAGTTAAAGTCATTGTATGAAAAACTAACATCCTTATAGAAATGTTGAGGAAAGCATTTACTTCATCCCCTGCATGGCTCTTTAAATATCTCCCAGTGATAAGGTAAGCCCGAAATCTTTTAATGTACCCAGTCCCAATGATATTAATATGCAGAGGTGGCTCTGGACATCAACTTAGTCAGAATCAACAGTGGCCAGGCAGAAAAGCAAGCTTCCAAAATAAATTACTTGTAAAACTAAATGTCTCTATGAAATATTAAAGTTTAAACCCATTTTGTATTCCTTATTTTAAATACAGCCACAAACTTATGTTGCAGCTTCACCAGTCCTATCTGAAAGTGAGCAGCCACACTGCATCAATCAGCCTGAGTTGGCCGTGAGAAAAATAATCCTCCGTCAAAGTGGAATACAGGAATGCATAAATAAAATTGCCGTTACAGAAAATATCGGCTCTCTAGGAAAGTTTGTCAGTGCGCATTTAAAGACTTAACATTTTTCACCCTCTGTTTATTTTACTTGGTGATTTATGGGTCGGGTTGATTAAGCAAATATTTATGAGCTAGAATTCCACCAAAAACCTGTCCACAGCTTTACCTGAGAGTTTCACTAGTCTTAGTCTGGCGTCAGTCTTGGGATCAGAAAATTGTTTGAATAGCCACAGAGGAGGAATTAAAAATCTTGTTGAATCAGGATTAGTGGGTTACATGAGGAAGAAGAGGAGGAAGAGAGAGCACATTTCCATAAGCCCCTCACCTCCTCTTCCAGGCTGCCTCAAACAACATGCAGCTCTTTATGGACAAGTATGTTCCTTATGAAGAAATACATACACATGTAGATACATACATATATACATGCACACATATGTGCATATATGTGTGTACACATATGCATAGAAACATACACACATGTGTGTACATATATGCATGTGTGTGTCACACACATGCACACACACGCGCGCGCGCGGTGTTCCTAAAGTCTGGACACATAGGCAAAACCGCATATTTTCAAGGAATGAAATGAATAAAAATTTCAACAACATTTTATTTAATTGGAATATTAACAAATAACATCTTCAATATGATTTCCATTATTTGTGATGCAAAGGTTGATGTGCTTTGCAAGATTCATGTGTACTCGATGTAGTAACTCCACTTTGCTGTCAATTGCCTATGTGTCCAGACTTTAGGAGCACCCTGTATATAGGAGAACATGATAATTTCCATAGTAAAATGGACTCAGAACCATAAACTGTCAGAGTGGGAAGAGACCTTAGATTCCCAGAAGCATAAAATGTCAGAGTTGGAAGAACACCTAGAATCATAGAACCAAGGAATATCAGAGCTGCAAAGGAATTTGGAGATAATCTAAGGCTGGTCTAATCTCATTTTAAAAATGTAAAAATTGAGTTCCAGAGGGAAAATGACTTATCACCATTACATAGATAATTGTATGGACACAAGTACTCTTATCTTGGGACACTCAGAAAAATGGTTCTTTCACCTTATTAGCCAGCCAACTAATCAACTAACCTTTATTAAACACCAACTATGTGCCACGCACTATGCTAGGCACTGGGGACACAAAGATAGCAAAAAACAGTCTCTGTTCTTGAAGAGCTCATAGTCTACTGAGGAAGACAAATGCAAACAATTAAGTACAAGTATGATATATGCAGAATAAATGGAGATTTATTTCAGAAGTAAGGTGCTGAGATTAAGGAAGATTGGAAAACGCTTCTTTCAGAAAGACTCTGAAGTCATGTGATTTTTTTATTGAGTTTTGCTCATTCTAATTCCATTTAGGTAATGTATGTTCTATCCTAACTGGTCTTTCCCCTGTTCTTGTTTAATTTTTGTTCTTGTTTCACACCTTTGTGTCTTTGCTTATGCCATGCCTCATGAGAAACAGACTAACTGTAATGCCTCTACCCCTATTTCCTTGTATTAAGGTCATTCCCTTTCTTAAAAACACAGTTAAGCTCCAATTCCTTCTTGAAACCTTTTCAAACCTGTACATCTGACAAACGGACACATTCCTCCTTAAATTTATTCCTGACCCTCTACCTTTAAATCAAGCTCACAAGGATCTTTTGTTTGGCAAAAGTTATGGGATGGTGCTTTCCTAATCAGAAAATAATTCCCCATGAAATAAAGTTGTCTAATAATAGAATGGATTATTTGGGGAAGTGATGATTTCCCTTTCACTAGAGCTTACATGGTCATAGGTTTAGAGGTGAAAGCGTTCTTAGAGACATTTACTCCAAGACCATTGTTTACAATAGAGTTCCAGAGATCAGCTGAGACAGAGAGTATAATTGACCTGACCAAAGTCACACAGAGAAAATAATAAGGCTGGGATTCGAACCAGGGGCTCCTTGATTCCAAATCTGTGACCTTTCCATTGCTCTATGTTGCTCATGTATAGGTCATGGAAGTTGATGACAATGACAAGAATTTATTAAGCACTTATTATATGGTAGACACTATATTAAGTCTTGAGGATACAAATGTAAGCAAAAAAGAAAGCTAGGCCATGTCCTCAAGAGGTTTCTATTTTAATGAGGTAAGATAACATAGAAAAACAAGCTTAGAAGTTGGGAGGGGGAAGAATGAAGTACCCTATAGGGCCATGGTTTCAAAGTCTAGGAAGCCAGAAGCAGAACCAAGAGTGGAAGGAAGTTTAGCTAGCCAGAGTCCATCTCCAAAATGTTGGCATTGAGAGGAATTCACCAAAGAGAGAAAGGGGATGGCATAGTAGAGGGATGTTCCAGGGCGTGAAAACTGCAGAGCAGGAAGGGTGTTCCAGGTACTGAGAGAAAATCCAGGCTGAGATGGCAACTAAGGTATTGTCATTAAATTAAGGAGCTTAGTGAATTGAGATTCTAGGGTGTTTAAGGGTATATTAATGAGAGATATCAAGGAGAAGGTCTAGTGAGTTCTTGTAGATGGTGTAGAGGAGTTGAAGAGACTGTGCATTGGGTGGGGTTTAGATGAGTTGGACTAAAAGCTGAATTTACTCTTCTAGAATTCAATAACTCTGTGACTAATAGTCATTCCCTGATGGATAGCCTTTTTTGTCACCTGGCTACTGAGCCAAAATCCCTCATGCTCCCAAGGATTTTAAGAAGTGTACCATGCTAAGAAGAGTAGTTTTAGTAACCTGGATTTGGTCTAATATGAATTTCTCTGCACCTCAGTTTTTTTGTAAAACGGGAATGATAACACTTTATTTTTATCATAGGACATTTGTGAAGAATGGATTTTGTAAACTTTAATTCCCTATGGAAATTTGAATTATAATTATTAGTAATAACTCCATAGTTTTAAAAAGTCTCATAATACTGTTCCTTGGGCTTTTGTCATGAAGAAAAAAATCTTGAGATATGTGTATAAAGGGTTGGGCATCAACAAAGGGTTTCATTTTGTTTTCTTTAATCCCCTACCAGCAGGTAGCATATGCTTCTAGTTTACTACACAACTTCTCTCTTTCCTAATCCCCCCCCACAAAGAGGATAATACAACCTCTTGCTAATTCACAGGTGGCAGCTATGTGGCATAGTCTTGCAGTCTAGAAAGTCAGGAAGATCTGAGTTCAAATCCTGTCTCACACTTACTAGTTTTGTGACCTTGTGCCAATCACTTAAACTCTCTTTGACTCATTCTCCTTTATACAATGGGGCTGATACTAGAAATTATTTCATAAGGCTTTATTTTGAAGATCAAATGAAAGAATAGATGTAAGGTACTTTGTATGGTGTTCCAAATGTTACCAGTTATCATGTATGTGTGTGTGTGTGCGTGAAAATGATATATTTTTGTATATATATATATATATATATATGATTTCTACATGCAATGTAGAATATATATCTATATCTAGCTATAATGCACTTGAACTTTTGATTCCTCCATGAATGATGGAATAGTTACAGTGGTTATAATAATACAACAATGCAATGGCACCTCCTCCAAGGAGATTTCTCTGATCCCTCCCAGCCAGAATTTATGTCTGTGTTTAAAAAAACAGAACCAAACCTAGCAGTCATTTCTAGGGTATTTCATTGTTTCATGGTGCTTTCACCTCTGTTAACCCACTTGATCCTCCTGAAAGTCCTGTGATGGAGTGAGAGGAGTGGAGTAGGAGGAGGTATCTTCTCCCCAATGTTCTCTCCACATTGACCCCCCCTTTCATCTTTACTCCCTGACCATAGGATGCCCTCAACCCTGGTTGGGGAATTTTGCTTGCAAATCTAGTGTGATCTTGCAACTCCAACTGGCTCCTTCAGAGAAGAGTTATTAACCTCTTGGCCTGCATTGGTGCCTGGTGGCCAGGTGAGTTTGTATAGTTTTTTGCCTTAACAGTTCCATACTCTTTCCCATATTCTCTACTCTCCTCCACTTGATGCTTTATTTCTTCCAAGTCTGGCTTATCATTTGTTGTTCCTCTGAACTCCATCATGTTTTTGTTATCACTTCCGGACTACAGTGGTGTGGCTTCCCAAGTGTGCTTGCACTTGTGGGCCTGGAGCTGTTGTAAATTCTCTCTCCTGTCTGTTCATGCCTGTGTGTGTTACTCTCCACCCTTGTTACTAGGATGGAGAAACAGGACTGAGGTGTGGCCAGAGAGCACATCATGGCAACTAGCCATAGAGGGATTAGGTTCCTAGACATTGGAGCAAGAAGAGGTTTGTCAAGGTCATCTGGTTTAGACTCCTCATTTCATTGGTGAGGACACTGAGCCAATGTGTTTCAATACCTTGTCCAAGATTACACGGGTAATAAGTAGCAGGCCTAAAATTTGAATCTGGGCCCTCTGAATCCTGATCTCTATAATGCCACACTGTATCTTTAGTCATGTCATACCCACTAACCATGGGTGTTCTACAGGGCCCTGCCTTTAGTCCTCTTCTCTTTACACTCTATCAGCTTCAATGCATTCAATTCTCTATCATCTCTATGCAGATGATTCTCAGATCCATTTCTCTAGTCCTGATCTTTCTCTTGACCTTCAATATACTATCTCCAACTGCCTATTGGTTATCTCTAACTGGATATCTGGTAGGCATTTTAAACTAAACGGGTTTAAATATGAAATCATTATCTTCCCCTCCCCAACCCAAACCTCCCCTTTTTCCAACCTTCCCTATTAATGTTGAAGACTTTACCATTTTCCTGGTCATCCAAGATCAAAACCTAGGTGTCTATCTCACATTCTCACTCTCTCTTAATCTTCCTATCCAATCAGTCACCAAGTCCTATCGATTCTATTCTCTCAACATCTTCTTTGACACCATGCCACTGTAAACTCTCATCATCTCACATCTGCACTATTTCAAATCCTCTGATAGACTCCCTGGATAAAGTCTTTTCCAACTCTGGCCCATCTGTCACTCAGCTGCCAAAGTGGTCTCTTTAAAGTGCATGTCTGACCATATCACCACACTATTCAATAAACTCTTGTGGCTCCCTATTATCCCAGGGCCAAATACAAAATTTTCTGTTTGGCTTTTAAAGCCTTTTATAACCTGGTATTTTCCTACCTTTCCAGGCTTTTTACCCTTTAGTTCCTTTCACATACTCTGTCGAGTCTTAGCTAAAATCCCACATTCTTCAAGAACCCTGTCCCAGACTCCCTTAATGCTAATGCCTTACTGCTGCAATTGTCACCAGTGTATTCTACATGTCATTTATTTGTGCAGAGTTTGTGTGTTGTCTCCAACATTAGGATATGAGCTCCTTGAGGGCAACAACTGTTTGAACTTCCTTTTGTATCCCCAGTGCTTAGGAGCCTGGCACGTAGTGTTTGCTTGTTGACTTTATTTAGCAGTCAATTAGTATTAAAAATATGTCTTTATTTCCACTGGAAGCCTAGTGCCATTAAAAGAGTTTTGCAAATTCCCAAAGGCAATCCCATTTGGCTCGCTTTTACTGGTCAGTCAATTTTGAGTCTAATTTATTGCCTATTTGTATTAACTATTCCAGTTACACACACTGAAGACTAAACTTAATAGATTGTTTTTCCAATTGAATGTTATAATCTGGACAGTAGATATGTTTCAACTACTTGTTTCTTTCCTTTGTAAAAGGTCAAGTGAAGGAGAATGTTATGAAATAAATCTGGACAAATAGATTGAAGCCAGATTGTAGAGGGCATTAAAATAGAATAGGTTGTACTCTTCCAAATAAAAATTGCTCTGGTGATTTTACTAGCCTGCCCTAAGTAGGTGCGAATTGTGGGTTAGCACATGTGTCTGTGAATGGAAGGGGAACTGGACTTGGTGTCAAAAGAACTGGCTTCAAGTCCTAGATCTCCCACCTCCTTACTCTGTGATTTGGAGCAAGTTGCTTCTTTTTTCTAAACCTGCTTTTTCCCATTTATAAAATGGAATAATGATCCCTTTTCTGGAATCCCTTGAAAGGTAGCTGTGAAGATCACATGAGGAAATGTATGTGACAGCAATTTTTAACTAGGCAACATTTTATAAATGTCAGCAGTTTATTATGTCACAGAGTTGAAGAATTTCAGAGTTGAATGGGATCTCAGCAGCCTGTTAATTCAGCCTATACCCCAAAAAGGATCCCTGCTATAACACAGCCAACAAGTGGCCATTCAGCATCTCCATAAAAAGAATTAAAAGCTCCAGTGAGGGGGAGGGGAGGAATCTGAGGCAGCGTCATTCAACATCCGGACAGTTCTATTTGCTAGCAAATTATTTCCCTTCAAGACTAAATTTTGCTCTTCACTATTTCTACACATGGCAACTTGTACCTACCTTTGGGACCACGTGGAACACGTCTGATCCTTCTTCTACAAGGGTAGCATTTTGGGTACTTGAAGACATGTATCGCATTTCCTTCTTTTCTCTATATTAAAATCCCTAGTTGTTTCAAATGTTCCTCTTCTGACGTAGAGTCAAGGCATTCACCATTGCAGTTATTCAACTCTGGATAGTAAAAACTTAATAAATGCTCTTGATTGAGGACTGAAAATTAAATTCAACAAACATTTTAAAGTGTCGTTAAATGTAAGGAACTTTTCTTGAAGGTAGAGATAAAAAGACAGAAATAAAACAATCTCTTCCTTCAAGAAACTCCCATTCTATTTTGAGAAGAGAGCAATACACTAATAAGAAATAGAGCATATCTGAGAAGGCAGAGAACATCAAGGACGGGGATAGAAGGAAGGCTTCAGGGAGGAAAGGGTTCCTGAGTTTAGCCTAAAAGGAAGACAAAGACTCTGAGAAGTAGAGGTGAGATGAGAATGCACTCCAAACAAGGGAAGCAGCCTCTAAAAATGCAGATAATTCTTCCGATTTGACTAGAATATATAGACGGCACAAATAGGGATGGAACAGTAGCTTGGAGTGGAGTGAAATATACATAGAGAGTGTGGGCTTGGCAGACCATGATTAGGGGGTGTTTGTGGGGGCATTTGATGGGCCAATGTCTCATCTACTAATTCATTAATGGAGCCCCTATCTGTTGTTTTTTGAGGAGGGCTAACTTTGGAATCAAAAAGATCTGGGTTTATGTTCTTCTTCCAGCACATACTAGCTGTGTGACCCTGGACAAATCACTTGCTTTCTCAATGCTTTGGAGCAACACTCTAAAGTGATAAAATGCAGAGAAAGTAGAAACCTGCAGGGATAGAGAGTTCTCATTCAGCAGTTCCCAATAACAATATAAGTACAAGTCCAACTACTATCTTGTTTATAAAATTCCAGAATCAGTACTTCCGAGACAGAAAGGGACAGAGTGATCATTTAGTCCAACTCATACCTGAGCAGGAATTCTTTCTACAGTACTATTAACTAGCTCTCATACTACTTTTGTTTCAAGGCCTGAAGTGAAAGGAAATCACGTGAAAAAGTCATTTTGGGGCAGTTCTAATTACAAGAATTTGTCCCTTTAGCATAGAGCTTGCCTTTTTGTAATTCTCAGTCATTATCCCTTAGTTCTCCCTCTGAAAAAGAAGAAAAAAAAAACAAACAAACCCTCAACCCCCTTTCACAAGATAAAATATTTTAAGTCTCTTCGACATGAACTGTATAATTTGATTTTGAGCCCTCTGGCCCTCCTATTGGGTCCTTTGGTTCCTTTCATTTGCGCAAATCATTTTGTCAATACCCTTCCTACAGTGGGATGCTTTGACTTGAATACAGTGTTCTAGGTATGGTCTCCCCAAGGCAAAGGACAGTGGACCAATCATCTCCCTTACTTTTCACACTGTGTCTCTATACATGTACTTTAAGACCACTTTAGCTTTGCTTTCTACACCACCACATCCTTTCAAGTTAAAACATTAAAACCTCCATTTTTTGGCTCCCCCCTCTAGCTTCTATATAGTCTTGTAATCCCACCTTACACTAGTTTGTGCAGTGATGTCATGCGCAGTATATTATGTACTGTTAAAGGTAAGTCTGTCTTTCTAGCCTGCTGAGAACTTTGGGGATCCCAATGTTATCAAATGAAGTGTTATCTATCTTTCCCACCTTCTTGTAATCATTGCATCTTTATTGTCATACAAGCAATTGATAGAAGTGTTTAACTGAAGAGGATGGCAGAAAAAGTCCTATGGCACTCTACCAGAGACCTCTCCCTAGGATGCCATTAATAGCATATTAATAGGTAAAGTTTAAATTACTTTTCTGTGTTGAGTCATTTATCAATAATGTCTGACTTTTCATGACTCCATTTGGGGTTTTCCTGGCAAACATACTGGAGTGGTTTGCCATTTCCTTCTCTAGCTCATTTTACAGATGAGGAAACTGAGGCGAATAAGGTTAAATGACTTGCCCAGGGTTACACAGCTAGTAAGTGTCTGAGGCTAGATTTGAACTCAGGAAGATGAGTCTTCCTGACTCCAGGCTCTGTCTCTATCCACTCTATCCACTCAATCCACTAGCTGCCCCAATTTTCTGTAGTTGTTATCTTTTAATCTCATCTATTTGTCCTGCTTTCCTCGTAGGATTTTCGCTATGGATATAAATTAGCATATTTTCCCCTAGAAGGTCAGTGTAGTGCAGATGAAAGAGCACTCAGGTAAAGAGGTAGATGTCAGAAACTCAGGCTCTAATCCAAGTTTTGGAAGACTCTATAATTTCACCTGGGGCAAGTCAATTTACTCCTCTGACACTGTTTCCTTATCTGAAAAATGGGGATAATCACCCTAATCCCTGTTCTACCTACCACAGACAGATAAATAGGCATATTCATAGACACACAGATGCAAAGACAGATACACATAGACAGAGTGAGAGACACAGAGAGACAAAGAGAGACCTAGATAGAAATGGAAACAGAGATGCACACACAGAGACAAAGACAGAGAGACAGGGAGAGATGGAGGGAATAGCTTAGAAACACATTTAGCTCAATGATAGAGTGGGTAAAGGAAAATAATATGAAATATTAATGTTTTTTAGTAGGGGAAATTGCATGTGCACAATACAAACCCCATTCATGAATGAAGTATTCAGGAAGGATGGTAAAGTGGAAGTCTCAGAACCTGGGCCCTCGTCCCAGCTCTGATACTCTCTCACTGTATATCCTGAGGCAAGTCATGTAACTTCTCCGAATGTCAGCTATCCCATTTGTCAATTGGGGAAAATAATCCTCACTTTATGTCAGTTTTTCATCTGTAAGATGTGGGACTTGGACTGGGTGTTTTTAAAGATTCTTCTTTTTTTATGATTCTAAGGCACATTACAGTTTTTAACATTTTGGGTAATGTGATCCTAAATCTCCTTCTCAGCCCTCAAGTCTATAACTAGGCAGGGCATTGTGGTGAAAAGAGTAAGAAATTTGGAAGCAAATGCTACCTGTGGGAATGCAGGAAAGTCTTTTTTTCCCTCCAACAGCCTCACTTTTTTTTCTATAAAATGAGGGTTTGTACTTTTGTTGTTCTTGAGTCATTTTTCAGCCATATCCAACTCTTCACGACTCCATTTGGGTTTTTTTGGCAAAGATACTGCAGTGGCTTGCCATTTGCTTCTCCAGATCATTTTACAGATGAAGAAACTGAGGCAAATAGTTAAGTGACTTGCCCAGGGTCACACAGTTATTTAAGTGTCTGAGGTAGGATTTGAACTCAGGAAGATGAGCCTTGTTGATTTCAGGCCTGGCACTGGCCTGAGATTTAGCTGCCCTGTAACATTACCAAGTAACATTGACAATTGGGTTTGTACTAGTTCATTGTCAATGTTACTTTTATCTTTAACTTTCTAGGGATTAAGGTCTCTTCCACCTCTGATATTCTGCATAAGATTACTTCCACTTTTGACATGCTATGATACTACATTTCCACAAAACATTTTAGAAACACAAAGTCCTATTCTGGTACCTCACGGTGTAGAGGTGATGGTGAGTTTATGAAATCCATGCCAGTGGACATGGGCTTCAAAGTTATTTTAGATCCTTTCAAGCTAGAAAGGTATCTACTACTAGAGTTCGATTGGATTCCATATGTGTTGACTAAGGACCAATCTAACTAAGTTTGAAGGGGCTCATTACATGACTGGCTGCACTTGTCAAAAACTGTCTACTAAATCATAAAAGGATGGAGATCTCAATTACAGATTTAGGCCTGTAAGGGACCTTAAGGTTCTCCCAGTATAATCTTCTCATTTTGAAGAGTAGAAAGCTGAGGCCCAGAATGGTTAGGTAACAACTCAAGTTCACCCAGGTGAGAAGGTACAGAATTAAGGATTAGGCTTGGGACCTCTGACCCTCAAATTCAGCATTTGGTCCACTGGACAAGTACTTAAACCAACACAATTACATATCTTGGAAGAACTAAAGAAGGAACATTTTCAGAGAACATAATTCAGTGAACTGCAAATTAGTATCATGTAAACTGAGTTCTTCAGTATTTATCAGGACCAACAATATGAATGTTGAGAAGAACATGCAGAATATTTCGTAACTTCTCTGAACATATGGTGGCATTTATCAAGAATATAGGCTACAAAAGGACCGTAGCAATGCCCACAGGATCTGCTGAGATCCTTTTTTTCTGTTGTCCCTATGTCACTTAAACCATTTGGCAAGGAAAATTCAACTTCCTCCTAGTGGGCTGGGGACAAACCCTCATTGGGAGGTATGCAGAAATAACAGAGAAGCAAGTTTGTGATGTGGTACCTAGGAGATACTTTGATTTTCATTTCTCTAATCAATAGTGATTTAGAGCATTTTTTCATATGCCTATAGATATCCTTAATTTCTTCCTCTGAAAACTGTCTATTCATATCCTTTGACCATTTCTCAATTGGGGAATGACTTGTATTCCTATAAATTTGGCTCAGTTCCCAGTATATTTTTAGATATAAGGCCTTTATCAGAGGCACTAGTTGTAAAGATTTTATCCCAATTTTCTGCTTCCCTACTAATCTTTGTTGGATTGGCTTTGTTTATACAAAAGCTTTTCAGTTTAACATAATCAAAATTATCCATTTTGCATTTTGTAATACTCTCTGTCTCTTGTGGGGTCATTAACTCTTCCCTTTGCCATAGATCTGATAAGTTAACTATTCCCTGCTCTCCCAAATTGCTTATAGTATAAGCCTTTATTCCTAAATCATGAACCCATTTTGACTTTATTTTGGTATACAGTGTAAGATATTGGTCTATGCCCAGTTTCTGCCCTACCATTTTCCAATTTTCCCAGGAGTTTTTGTGGAATAGTGAATTCTTAGCCCAGAAGCTGGATTCTTTGGGTTTATCAAAGAGTAGATTGCTACAGTCATTGACTTCTCCATCTTGTGTGCCTATCCTACTCCACTGATCCACCACTCTGTTTCTTAGCCAATACCAGGTAGTTTTGATGACTGCTGCTTTATAGTACAGTTTGATATCTGGTATGGATAGGCCACCTTCCCCAGCATTACTTTTCATTAATTCCCTTGATATTCTAGACTTTTTGTTCTTCCAGATGAATTTTGTTAATATTTTATCCAGCTCTGTAAAATAATTTTTGGTAGTTTGATTGTTATGGCACTGAATAAGTAAATTAATTTAGGTAAAATTGTGATTTTTATTATATTAGCTTGGCCTAACCACGAGCAACTGATGGTATTCCATTTATTTAGACTTGACTTCATTTGTGTGAGAAGTGTTTCATAATTGTGTTCATATAGGCCCTGGATTTGTCTTGGCAGGTAAATTCCCAAATACTTTATAGTGTCTAAAGTAACTTTAAATGGAATTTCTCTTTCTATCTCTTGTTGTTGGGCTTTGTTAGTAATATATAGGAATGACAAGGATTTATGTGGGTCTATTTTATATCCTGAAACTTTGATAAAGTTATTTCAAGTAGTTTTTTACTTGAATCTCTAGGATTCTCTAAGTAAATCATCATATCATCTGCAAAAAGTGATAATTTAGTTTCTTCTTTGCCTATTCCTTCAATTTCTTTTTCTTATCTTAATGCCAAAGCTAACATTTCTACTACCAAGTTGTATAATGGGGGTGATAATGGACATCCTTGTTTCATCCAAGATCTTATTGGGAATGCATTTAGCTTATCCCCATTACATATAATGCTTGCTGATGGCTTTAGGTAGATGCTATTCATAATTTTAAGGAAGAGTCCATTTATTCCCATGCTTTCTAGTGTTTTTAATAGGAATGGGTGTTGTATTTTGTCAAAAGCCTTTTCTGCATCTATTGAGATAATCATGGTTTCTGCTAGTTTTGTTATTTATATGATTAAATACGCTGATAGTTTTCCTAATATTGAACCAGTCTTGCATCTCTGGAATAAATCCTACCTGGTCATATTGTATTATTCTCATGATGAGTTGCTGCACTGTTTTTGCTAATATTTTATTATAAATTTTTGCATCAATATTCATTAGGGAAATTGGTCTATAGTTTTCTTTATCTGTTTTGATTCTTCCTGATTTAGGTATTAGTACCATATTTGTGTCATAAAAAGAATTTGGTAGGACTCCTTCACCTATTTTCCCAAATAGTCTATAAAGTATGGGAATTAATGGCTAAGAAACAGAGTAGTGGATCAGTGGAATAGGTTAGGTACACAAGACACAGTAGTCAATGACTATAGCAATCTACTCTTTGATAAACCCAAACAATCCAGCTTCTGGGCTAAGAATTCACTGTTTCACAAAAATTGCTGTGAAAATTGGAAAATGGTAGGGCAGAAACTGGGCATAGACCAATATCTTACACTGTATACCAAAATAAAGTCAAAATGGGTTCATGATTTAGGAATAAAGGCTGATACTATAAGCAATTTGGGAGAGCAAGGAATAGTTAACTTATCAGATCTATGGGAAAGAGAAGAATTAATGACCCAATAAGAGATAGAGAGCATTACAAAATGCAAAGTGGATAATTTTGATTATGTTAAATTGAAAAGCTTTTGTATAAACAAAGCCAATCCAACAAAGATTAGTAGGGAAGCAGAAAATTGGGAGAAATTCTTTACAACTAGGGTCTCTGATAAAGGCCTCATCTCTAAAATATACTGGGAACTGAGCCAAATTTATAGGAATACAAGTCATTCCTCAATTGAGAAATGGTCAAAGGATATGAACAGGCATTTTTCAGAGGAAGAAATTAAAGATATCTATAGGCATATGAAAAATTCTCTAAATCACTAATGATTAGAGAAAAGCAAATCAAAACAACTCTTAGGTACCACATATCTCCTGTCAGATTGGCTAAAATGACAAAACAAGAAAATGATAAATGCTGGAGAGGATGTGGGAAAATTGGAACACTGTTACATTGCTGGTGGAATTGTGAACTGATTCAGCCATTCTGGAGAGCAATTTGGAACTATGCCCAAAGGACTATAAAAATGTTCATACTCTTTGACCCAGAGATACCACTTCTAGGGCTGTATTCCCAAAGAGATCACACAAGTGGGAAAAGGACCTGTATCTACAAACATATTTATAGTGGCTCTTTTTGTAGTAGCAAAGAATTGGAAATCAAGGGGATGCCCAACAATTGGGGAATGGCTGAAAAAGTTGTGGTATATGAATGTTATGGAATTATGCTGTAAGAAGTGGGGA
Organism: Trichosurus vulpecula; assembly: GCF_011100635.1. Classification (NCBI taxonomy): domain Eukaryota; kingdom Metazoa; phylum Chordata; class Mammalia; order Diprotodontia; family Phalangeridae; genus Trichosurus; species Trichosurus vulpecula. The sequence continues at coordinate 10,160,933 of NC_050575.1, read as the reverse complement.
AGATATGGACTTCAATATAACCTGGAAAAACCTACACGATATAATACTGAGTGCATGGAGCAAAACTGGGAGAACATTATACACAACCACAGATATGTTGATTCTGTGATGACTAACCTCGATAGACTTCACTCTTCTCAGCAATACAAGGTGCAAAGGCAACTCCAAAGGATTCATGATGGAGAGAGCTATCTACATCCAGAGAAAGAACTATGGAGTCTGAATACAGATTGAGGCAAACTGCTCTCCTTTTTTTTTCTCTTTTGTTTTTGGTTTTGTTTGGTTTCATTTTGTTTCTTCTTTCTCATGATTCATTCCATTGGCCATAATTCTTCTTTACATCTTGACTATTGTGTAAATAAGTTCAATGCAAAGTTATATGTAGAAGATGTATCAGATTCCATGCCGTCTTGGGGATGGGGGGAGTGTGGGGAAGAAAATCTGGAACTCAAAATCATGGAGAACTGAGTGTTGTAAACTAAAAATAAACAATCTTAATTTTAAAAAATGAAATGCTAAAAAAAGTATATTCCTTTTTATCTCCATTCAGTTTTCTCCAGAGGTCTGTCATTTCCGCCTTTTCTGAAATTCTATCCACCTCCTTAACTTCTTTCTTGTTTATTTTGAGTTTATATTTATCAAGTTCAGAGAGGAGGAGGTTGAGGTCTCCCATTATTATAGTTTTGCTGTCTATTTCTTCCTGTAAATCCCTTAACTTCTACTCTAAGAATCTGCATGCTATACCACTTGGTGCATATATGTTAAATAATGATAGTGCTACATTGTCTATGGTGCCTTTTAGCAGGATCCTTCCTTATCTCTTTTAATTAGATCTATCTTTGTTTTTGCTTTATCAGTGATTAGGATTGCTACTCCTGCTTTTTTTACTTTAGCTGAAGCACAATATATTCTATTCCACCCTTTTACTTTTGCCCTGTGTATATCCCCGTGTTTCAAATGTGTTTCTTGTAAACAACATATTGTAGGATTATGGTTTTTAATCCATTCTGCTGTTCCATTTTATGGGAGAGTTCATCCCATTCACATTCACAGTTATGATTCCAAGCTGTGTCTTTTTCTCCATATTGTTTCCCTCACCCTATTTATGCTTTTGTTTCTCCCTCCACCCTTCCACTCCTCAAAAGAGTTTTGCTTTCAGCCACCACCTTCCTCAATTTATCCTCCCTCTTGATTTCCCTCACTTATCTTACCCTTTTCCCCTTGGCACTTCTTCCCTCGCTTCTGACCACCCCCTTTTCTTTCCCCTTTCCCCTCCTACTGCCTGTAAGACAAGTCTGATTTCTATACTTACCAGAGTATGTTATTCTCTTCTTGAACCAAATATGATGAGAGTAAAGCTCATATACTACTCTTCTCCCTCCTTTCTTTCCCTCTACTCTAATGTTTTAGTGTCTCTTCATGTGATGTAATTTACCTTTTACTACTACCTCCTTACCTCTTCACCCAGAACCCTCCCTTTACATCTCTTAATTGTTTTCATCATTATATCAGTTATTTTATACTGACACCCACAGTCTATGTGTATCCCTTTCAATTGTCACAATAACTGTACTAGTCTCAAGATTGACACACATATATTTACATATATATATAATATACACATATAACATATATAAAACAATATAATCCTATATGTGTGTAAACAATTTGTCCTTATTGATTAACAAGGTTTGTGGGATTTTCCCCCCCATTTACCTTTTTATGTCTCTCTTGAGTTTTGCATTTGAAGATAAAATTTTCCATTGAATTATGACCTTTTCATCAGGAAGGTCTGGAATTCCCTTATTTCATTGAATATCCATCTCCTTGCCTGAAAAATTATGTTCAATTTTGCATGGCAGTTGATCCTTGGTTGTAGTCCAAGCTCCTTTGCCCTTCGGAATACCATATTCCAATTTCTCCTGTCATTTATGGTAGAAGCTGAGAGATCCTGCGTGATCCTGATTGCAGTTCCATGATATTTGAATTGTTTCTTTTTGGCTGCTTGCAGTATTTTCTCCTTGAATTGATAATCCTGAAATTTGGGTATAATATTTCTTGGAGTTTTCAATTTGGGTTCTCTTTCAGGGGGCGATTAGTGGATTCTTTCTATGACTATTTTTGCCTCTGGTTCTAGGACCCCTAGGAAGTTATCATTGATTATTTCTTGGAAGATACTGTCCAGGCTCTTTTTTTCATTGTGGCTTTCTGTTAGACCAATAATTCTTAGATTGTCTCTCCTGGATGTATTTTCCAGGTCGGTTGTTTTTCCAATCAGATATTTCACATTTTCTTCTATTTATTCATTCTTTACATTTTGTTTGACTTCTTGATGCCTCATAGTGTAATTAGCTTCCACTTGCTCAATTCTAATTTTTAATGAATTGCTGTCTTCATTTTGCTTTGGAGTCTCCTTTTCCAATTGGTTGATTTTACCTTTCAGGGTATCATTTTCTCGATTTAGATTCTGAATCTCTTCAGCCACTTCACCAATTTTAATTTTCAAATATTTGATTTCATCAGTGTTTTTTTTCATTTTTTTTCCTTTATCTCCCTAATTTGGTTTTTAAAATCCTCCTTTAGCTCTTCCAGGAATGCTTTTTGGGCTTGAGACCGGTTCACATTTCCTTTTGAGGTATCAGATGTGGGTATGGTTTCGATGCTGTCCTCTTCCAAATTGGTACTTTGATCTTCCCTATCTCCATAAACAGAATCAATGGTCCTTGGTTTTTTCATGTTCTTCATGTTAGTTAGCTTTTTCCTGGCTTTACAATGGATTTCTGCTTTTGTGGCTCAGTGAGGTCTGTTCCAAGTTTCTTGTTCTGGGAATTGTGAGCCTTGTTACTAGCTTTATGTGTTGTGGCCTTATGTTTCCTGAGTGGTGGGGGAGGGGTCATCTGGCTGCCAGAAGTTTTCTCTTCCCTGGGGCTGCTCTCCAGCAAGGGTGGTCTCAGGCATTGTCCATGTTGGCGTCTGCCACTTCCCCTGGCTGTGCAAAAGCATGTCTGGATTCCTGGTGTTGACTGTTACTCGCTCCAACCTTTTGCTACTCAGGAATTCCCACTGTTTGGCCACTGAAGCCCCACTTGTGTGTCCTCTATTCCAGGGTTTTTCTTCAGGTATTCTCTCTGGTGCAGGGAGGGAGGGATGAGAGCCATTTACCTGGTCATTATGTCTCCTGGAAGTTCAAGCAGGTAAATTTCAAACCTTTGGGCTGCAAGCCTCGGGAGCTGATGTCTTACAGCCGCAGGCACTGCGCTGCTGCTGCCTGCCGTCGCTTCAACAGACTCCCATCCTATGTTGGGAGGCCTGGGGATTTCCCGCCAGTTTTGTGCACTCAGCTTTTTCCCAGCCTGGATCACTGGCCAGTTTCTGCAGCTTCTTCCCCTTTGGTGTGGTCTGGTATAGCTCCTCAAGCTGGGTGCCCTCCCAGCCTACAGATCTGTCCTGTTGACCTTGCGGACTCCCCTGGCTTGGAAACTTGCCCCACTCCATCTACTAGTGGCTTCTAACTTTCTCAAATCTGCTCAGATTCACGTTTTTAGAGGTATCTGACAGAACTTGTGAGTAAGACGCTGTTTTCGTGCAGGCATCTTGGCTCTGCCCCCTGAGTTGGAGAGTTTAATTAACTTATCCCAAATTGCAAAGTGATAGCAGCATGTATAAACTATATTGTATTGCTTACTGTCTCAGGCAGGGGGAAGGGTGAGGAGTGTGGAGGGGGGATGGAATTTGGAACTCAAAACTTGAAAAAATATCAAAAATTGTTGTAACATATAACTGGGGAAATATTATTTATATCATTGTTATTTTATTATCATTTATATTATAAAAACATCTATATGGTGCTTTGTACAAAATGCTTTACAAATATTTGCTCATTTAATCCTCACAATAAATCTGGAATGGAGATGTTATTATCAACCCCATTTTACAGATGAGGAAACTGAAGCCAAAACAGGTGAAATGTCTTGTTTATGGTTACATAGATAGTACTGAAGTTTCTTGAAGTCAGACTTGGACAGGTGTCCATGAGCTGGAGACTGAACTGGAAATTGATGCTGAGCTCCACGAATACCTTCATCCACTGTGACACCAACCACACTACCTATCTGCTAAAAACAAAGCAAAACAGAACAAAACCTAGTAAGTGCAAGAAGTAGGATTGAATTATTGTCTTCTTACTCCACATTAAATGATTTTTCCTCTACACTGCTGATGGATTTTAAGATGACAAGTTCCCTCCAAGCAAGGTCTCCATTGTATCTATATTTTTTCCCAGCAGAGCACAGAGCCATACATATGGGGTTTAATATATGTTGAATTGAATTGATAGATAGTGAAGTCTCTGTCAGTGGAGATGTTAAAGGAGAAGCTAAATTCTGGTAGGATTTTGTGTTAGATAACCTTCCAACTTTGAGATTCTAGATTCCAAATTCCTATAAAATTCTGTCAGCTGAACTCAGCCTTAGAGTTAAGAATAATATTATTATCATGAGTTTTCTAAAGTGTTTTTCTCAGCAAAAATCATTTCAAGTAGATAGGATGGGTATAATTATGGCCATTTTCAAGATGAGGAAACTGAGTCCCCATGATGGTAAGGGACTTTCCTAAGTTATCACAGCTAGTCCAACCTCAATCGCTTGAGGTATAAAATGAGAATATTGGGGTTTATACTTCCCACTTCACAGCATGATGAGCAAAATGAGGCAATATGTATAAAATGCTTTGAAAATGTAAAGCCATACAAAAATGGTAGCTATTTCTATTCTATCTAATATGGGGAAATGAATCATTCATGTTGAGGGGTTTGGGTCATCTTAGTAACCTGTGATCAGAGATGTCCAGATTTCCCTTAAGGAGAATATGCCACATTTAGTTACTATGCTGCTGGTGATGCACCCTTGAGCGGTGATTTGAATGCTTTGTTCCAAATCCCAATGACTAGAGTAGTCATTGAAGTATAGCTCGAATCACACAGTTCTTCCTTCTACTGATCTCCCTCTAACTACACCCACTAGTCCTATTTCTCCCTTTAGGAACCACACAGCACCCTTTGCCTCCCTCTTTTACAGACTTATTGGTCTCCTTGTTATTGTTTTCCCCCATTTTGACATCTTGATGACATCCCTTGGAGTGATGAAGACCTGACTTCAAATCTGACCTCAGACACTTAGTATGTGACCCTGGGCAAGTTAAGTTACTCTGTCTGCCTCAGTTTCCTCATCTGTACAATGAGAAAAATTGTAGCATCTATATCCCATGGTTGTTGTAAGGATAAAATGAGATAGCATCTGGTAAGCACTTTGCTATATGCTATATGAATGCTAGCTTTTGTAACTATTTCCTCATTTGCTCACCCAAGAACTTCATGTGCCTGGACTTATCCAGTTTGGGAATAGGAAGATGACCTGGATTTGACTTTCTTTGTTCCCAGGGAAATGTTGGCCTCCTTGTCCAGAGCAGGGTGTGAACAAGCTACCATTCTTCATCCCTTTATTACCCACAGATTAACTGGGGAATAACAGGTGGGGAGATAATGGGAGACTAGATTTTGTTTATACCAATAACATCTCTGAAGTCACTTGTTTTGCTCTTTCCTCCTGATCAAGAGGTCCTTAGAACATGGGAATAATGCATAATTGACTTCCACCCCCCACTTCTGGGGTGTCATTGATACTGGCTTATTTAGTGTTTGGATGTGTTATTGTAAACATTCTTTGGCCTGTTCATGAATGTGGACACATACACTGACACACATACACACACCACACATCATTAATCCATTTAAACTAGGTAGCAGAAGTCATAAAGATGAACAGTTCTATTATATTTGCTTATTTGCTTCAAAGAGGTAGTAGGGAGATGTGGAGGGTTGGCGTTCAGGCTGACGGCTTTTAATTGTTATTACTTGGTCTAATTCCCTAGCAGGGTGTTCGAACTTGTTCAGATTGATCTGGAAGATATTTCTTCCTTATTTCATATTATGTAGCATAATGAAAAGACCATTTTATTTGGAATCAGAAGACTTGGGTTCTGGTTCTGACAGGGACACAATTTATTACATGACTATGGGCAAATTTGAGACATCAGTAAAATGTGATGGTTGTAATTGAACTCTAAGGACACTTGTGTTATAAGTCCTAGGAACCCAAAATACCTTCTTGGGTGTGCCTAGTCATAGCTTTGTTTTGTCAGATCCCCTGGGAAAGATCTGAGATGAGCCTGTAAAAAATGTGGGAATTCTCTGCCCATTGGGTTCCAGATGTGGAAAGACTAGAGAATATATGTCCTTTGCTAACAGGAAATATCTTAGGGGAGGGGAGAAGGGTTCAGCTAAACCAAGTGCTATCCCAATTAGCCACAATCAAGAACAAGGTCACATAAATCATGGTATTATGTGGGGAGGGCAGTGCATTTTGTATCTGAAGTCAAAAGACCTGGTTTTGAAACCTAGCTTTGCTGCTTGTTACCTGTGTCACCTTGAACAATCATAAGAACATTTAGAACTTTAAAATTTGCAAAACAGTTTTCATTTATTACCTCATTTGCTGTTCACATTTTACAGATGAGGAAATTAAGGTTCAGAGAGGTTTAGTGACTTGCTCAAGATCACATATTTAATAAGAATCAGGATTTATCGTGACTCCAGGACCAGCCCTCTTTCTACCACACCAAACTGTGTAGAATATTAAATGATACACGTCACTTAATGTCTCTGGGTCTTGTTGTCACATTTGTAAATGAAGGGGTTATATTAAGGCACCTTTTAGCTTTAAATCCCTATGACCCTATTAGTGACTGGTTAGATGTGCAAAGAAGAAAACTCCCAGGGTGAGCAGAGGGCCACTCATGAAGGCGGGCAAGGGTAGGGTTCACATTGATAGATAATTCCTGTTTGTGAAACTGATTGAAGTGGTAATGAGGCAAAGCTATTGCCTCTGGTCTGAGCATAGGAAGCTCACTTTCAAGGCATCCTTCAGCAAGATGGGCAAAAATGTACTCCTGGGACCAGATCTGGAGCTTGCCTTACAGTAGAGGTGATCCAGAGAGCCCAATAATCCCATCTAAACTGGGGGTTAGGCCCCATTGGCATATCAAAGCAGAATACATGCCATGTTCCAAGTAAATAGATCTCAACACCCACCCCCAATGCACAAATATTTCAGTTTGGTCCTTGGAAAATCAACCACTCCATGTCTGGTTACAGTTCTCCACCCTATACTACTCGTATAACTCTTTGTTCTGCACCTTTTGAATGTACTTGTTATGTCAATATTGTACAAAGTACTCCTCTGTGTGGGTGTCTAATTCCCCTAATCAACTGTGAATTTCATGAGGGTACTGAAGGTGTCTTGTTTAAACTTTCTATCTGCCTCCGAAACAATAGGTCCTGAAGAGATATTTGTTGAGTGAGTGAATGCTGTCTGCTCTTTCCCTAGCAGCACGATTTCTTTAGTACCCTGGCTTGGCTCATTGTTCTGTGATTCTATAGACTCCCCATAAAGACTTTCCATTCACAGATACTTGACTATCTTTTCCAGCAACTTGGAATATTCACTCCTATCCCTTGGACTACCCCTCCTGAAAGCCTGCAGAAATATTTCTAGTTGACTTTCATACTGGTTCCAAACTGTTGAGATGCCTTTAAGTCACAGAGATGTAGAATTACAGTGTTTGACAGCACCTAGGTAGGGAACCTGTGGCCTTGAGGCCACATGTGGCCCTTTAGGTTCTCGAGTGTGGCCCTTTGGATGAATCCAAACTTCACAGAACAAATCCCCTTGTACAATATTGACATAACAAGTACATTCAAAAGGTGCAGAACAAAGAGTTATACGAGCAGTATAGGGTAGAGAACTGGAACCAGACATGGAGTGGTTGATTTTCCAAGGACCAAACTGAAATATTTGTGCATCGGGGGTGGGTGTTGAGATCTATTTACTTGGAACATGGCATGTATTCTGCTTTGATATGCCAATGGGGCCTAACCCCCAGTTTAGATGGGATTATTGGGCTCTCTGGATCACCTCTACTGTAAGGCAAGCTCCAGATCTGGTCCCAGGAGTACATTTTTGCCCATCTTGCTGAAGGATGCCTTGAAAGTGAGCTTCCTATGCTCAGACCAGAGGCAATAGCTTTGCCTCATTACCACTTCAATCAGTTTCACAAACAGGAATTATCTAGTGGCAGTCCTTCAAATACTTGAAGACAATTCTCATGTTCCCTATAAGTCCTATCTTATAGATATCATCTGAAGATCCTTCAACTCTGAATGATCCTCATAGAGTATAGTCTTGAGACCCTTTACCATCTTGGTCAATATCTTCTGCACTCTCTCCAGCTTATCAGTGTAGTGTTGTTTGGAAATACGAATTTGAGAACTAAGCACAGCATTCCAGATTTGGTTTGACTCCAGATGTGGCTTGATTATTCCCTTTGTTTTCCTGAAAATTTTGCCTTTTTTAAAAACAGCTTAATGCTGCATTAGTCTTTGTTCTTTTATTTGTGGTTTTGCTCTTGGTATTGATTTGTTTGTTTGTTTCTTGCCATATCACACTCAAATTACATTGAGTTAAAGTTTAATGAAACTAGAACTCCCAGATCATTTTTCGTATTTGCTGTTATGTGACTATATCCTTTTTCCCTTCTTTTGAAAAGAATGTTGGACATGAATTTAAAAGACCTGGGTCAGACTTCTGACTCTGCCACTCACTAGCTGCATAACCCAGCACATGTTTCTTTATTTCTCTGTGGCTCAATTTCTTACTCTCTGAAATAGCAAGATTGGACTTAAATGATAACTTCGTCTTTGAAATTTTGTGATCCTAAGTCCTATTGCCTCTTGACTCTTAAAGTAAACTATTTGACAGGATTGACAGAGGATGATTTTGTCCCAGGAAAGTTTGGTTCCAGACTTTCTTTTCCCTGAGCCGCTCAAATTAGGTCTTTTCTATTGCTATGATGCCACATTGGCTTAGACAAGTATGTTTGGATATCTTTGTTCTCTTCCCTCACAACTTATGTCTCAATTTCTTTTTCCTCTCCTAGACTTGCTAAGACCAACTGGTAATGACACTATATCCACGAATGTGATTCTTATGGGTGACTATTCCTAGCTGTTTATACCACTCCACATTTGCCAAAAATGATAGTTCCCAAGAGATACCCTTCAATCTAGACTCAATTGCCCTCTATCATTTTTGTAATAGTTGCTAGTTAGGTCAATCCTCTGCCTTCTCTCAGTCTTAGATAGTCTCAGATAATTCATTATATTGGATTTCTTTACTTAGGAGTCTGTTACTCAGGGGAGTGACTATGTCAGCAAAAGGCAACCTGGACTGTGCAGAACCAAAAGGGGTTTGATCATCCTTAAAACACAGCATCAAAGCCCCCAAATAGAAATGCGTGCCACTGCCCTACCCACTGCTAAAATGACTCAACTTGTCCTTCAGTGGGTTTTTATGACTTCTTCCCTCAACTCCAAATGAGGACCTCATTTTCTTTAACATTTTGGTACCATCTTACTCACTTCACTCTCAATCTGTCTTCCAAACATATAATCTTTTTTCCTTTTTCTGTTCATATTATTTGAAGCATACTCCAATGACAAAAAGCACTTCTATTTCTTCCTCCTTTGGCCTTCACCCAAATAATTTCCATAATACTTCCTCCTTCTGATTTCTGGATTTCTTCACATGAGCACACCTTCTTAATATGTAATACTACCAGTCCTTTCATCTTTCCCATTTAGTTTGAGTGAGATATATAAAATCCATAGCCATAGTCCAATCATGGGTTTCATTCCACCAAGTCTCCGTGATGCCTACAAAATGAGGTCATATATTCCTCCTTGTATTAAGACCGCTGGTTTCTCTTTACTGTTGTCTAAACTTTGGCTCTTAGGGTGTATAGAAGTTTGAGGCCATAGGCTGTATTACTGGCTTCTTTCCTGGATTTTGGCTCTTGTGAACTTTGGGGTTTCTCAGCTGCCATTCTTTTTCCTTCAGTGTAGTTACTCTCTGTGACATCTAGCTGGGCTGGGGGTGGGGGTGTGGGATATTATACATAGGCAGTATTCTTCTATCATTCCCTTTAATTTAAAATCCTTTTGATTAGAGTTGCAAGACACTTTGCAAATACTTTCTCACCAGGCTCTGCAAGGTGCATTTTTAATCTGGCCAGAAATCTGTCATCCCTATATTTTAAGCTTTTGTTCATAAATCCAAATTCCATTCTCAGATATGCCCTTCCTGTCTTCAGTTTTTTGCCTAAGACTTCATAATCATTGGCAACACTTTTTTAGGTTCCTTCTGGCAATATCATTTGTGCCCACATGAATTACCAAAAGTAGGTAGTTTTCATCTGTTTTGATAGGTCTAAGGAAGATCTTTGTCATGTTTTCAATACTATTCCTCCTGTCATTACCAGGTTGAAAACTGATGCTTCTATAGCTCCTTGAGCAGCAAAGCAACAATTACTCCTGCTCTTTAATTCTTCTTCTGACCCTTACTGGATGCTCTCTCACCTGATGATTTCTGTGGTTTGACTGTATCACTACCCTCCCCTAGCCCCTCAGAGAATACCTTTGCTTTGTTGTCACTAAGAAGGATAGAGAGCTGAGGGCTAGGGAGGAATAAAGGAAGGTAGAGCCACTCTCCCCGCTAGGTTTAGCCAAGAGAAACAACCCAGAGAAATGGACAACTGGGTTCCCTCTTTCTCCTTCACCCCCTTAGGGACAACAACAACAACAACCCTTTATTTTCCAAAGTGAAAGAAATGAACTGTTCGATGACTGACTGATAGACTTGGCTCTTCTCAGCAGTACAAGGTTCCAAGATATCTCCAAAAGGCTCATGATGGAAAATGCTATCCACATCCAGAGGAAGAATTATGGAGTCTGAATGCAGATTGAAGAAGACTATTCGCTCTCTTTTTTGTTTTGTTTTGTTTCTTCTTTCTTGAGGTTCATTCCATTGGTCAAAATTCTTCTTTACAACATGATTAATGTGAAATATGTTTAATATGAATGTATATGTAAAGCCCATATCAGATTGCTTACTGTCTAGGGGAGGGGAAGGAGGGAGAGAAAATTTAAAACTAAAAGCTTGTGGAACTGAATTTTGAAAACTAAAAATGAATTTAAAAAATTAAAAAATTAAAAAGAAGAAAAGTCAAAAAGAAAAAAAAAGGAAATGATGGGACTTCAAGAAGGAAGGAGGGGAAGGCTGAGAGAAGTGACTCCAAACAGGGTGGGGGCAGATGAAGGGGAGCTCTGAAATGCAAAAGCAATGGAGTCCCCCAAAGGATTACTTACTACTTGTGCTTTTTGAGTTTGACTTGGTAGAACAAGAAGCCTCTGCTTAGGAGGCAGGGGATAGCATCCACCAACCAATTATAATGGATTTACTCATAAAATTGCAAGATTTTCTGTGGTCCACTGTTCTAAACCACTCTATGCTAAGGACACATGTTTGATTAGCACAACAGAATAGGTGTGGAAGAAAATTTCAAAATGAACCGACATGATCATGCCTAGGTGGTCAACTGGGGCCCACTGCAGAGGAAAGATTAAGGGGAAGTATGGAAATAAGGAAGTAAAGAATATTCAGGGTTCTAGCAAACAATTTCATATTTAGATGATTTGGGGGACCATTAGCAGAGCAAGTGAAAATCTTATGCCAAAAATGAGGAGGGAGAGAGAGAGAGAGAGAGAGAGAGAGAGAGAGAGAGAGAGAGAGAGAGAGAGAGAGAGAGAGAGAGAGAGAGAGAGAAAGAGAGAGTGTTTTGATAGTATTGTGGTCATTTTCACTGTATAAGTTGTTCTCCTGGCTATGTTCACTTAACTCTGTACAAGTTTCAGTCTTCCCAGGTTTCTCTGAATCTCTCCTTTTGCCATTTCTTTTTGACACAATAATAATCCATGGCATACATATACCATAATCTATTTGACCTTTCCTCAATTTATGGCCACTCTCTTTGTTTCTAATTCTTTGCTACAACAGAGTGCTATTCTAAACACTTTAGTCTACATAGGTTCTTTTCATGTTTGGGCTATGTGCTTAATAATGCAGAAAGTGAAGAGGTGGTATTGTGGTTTGAGGACTTAGAGACACAAAGAACTGAGCTTCAATATGGCCTTAAACACTTCCTTGTGACCATGGGAAAGGCATTTAACCTTTCTTCCTCAGTTTTCTCAGCTAGAAAATGAAGATAATGCTAGCACCTATCTTATAGGGTTGTGAAGTTTAAGTGAAATAGGCAGGAGAGCAGCAGCAGCAACTTCGAGACATCTGCCCAGGACCCTCTGGCTGGCTGATGGATTGACAGATAGACCAACTGACAGACTGACCGATTCAGATGGTCTGTGGGAGCCCCACTCAGCCCAGCCCAGCCCAGATGGCTGAGGAGAAGGAGGCCCAGGCCTCTGAAGCAGCAGCAGGAGCCCCAGGACCTGGATGAGTCCTCTGCCTGATCATGAGTGGCCCTAAGAGATGAGTTTACATGTATTGCAGACCAGAAGCACTTCTGATTTCAGATCTGAGTCTTGGAGGTGTCTGCAAAACAAATCTTTAAGATCAGAAAATGAGTGAGCTTGACCAGTTATGGCAGGAGGCCAAACAACTGAAAAACCAAATTAGAGATGATAGAAAAGCATGTGCAGATGCAACTTTGCCTCAGATCACAAACAACTTTGATCCAGTGGGTCAGATCCAAATGCACACCAGAACACTGAGGGGGCACTTAGCCAAAATTTATGCAATGCATTGGGGCACTCCCAAGATGGCAAACTCATCATTTGGCATAGCTACACCACAAACAAGGTCCATTCCATTCATCTGAGTTCATCTTGGGTCATGACCTGTGTATATGCACCTTCTGGCAACTACGTGACCTCTGGTGGGCTTGACAACATCTGCTCCATTTACAATCTGAAAACTCATGAGGGTAACATGTGTGTGAGTTTTGAGCTAGCTGGACACACAGGTCCATATCATGCTGCTACTTCCTGGATAATAATCAAGTTGTCACCTACTCTGGAGACATCACTTGTGTTTTGTGGGACATAGAAACTGGCCAATAGACAAGCAGCTTCACTGGGCACACTGGGGATGTCAGGAATCATTCTCTTGCCCCTGACACCAGATTATTTGTTTCTGGGGCTTGTGATGCTTCAGCCAAACTGTGGGACGTTTGAGAAGGAACATGTCAGCAAACTTTCACAGGCCACGAATCTGACATTGACGCCATCTGTTTCTTTGCAAATGCCAATGCATTTGCCACAGGTTCAGTTGATGCCCCCTATAGACTCTTTGACCGCCCAGCTGACCAGGAGCTGATGGTGTATTTCCATGACAACATCATTTGTGGGATCACATCGGTGTCCTTCTTCAAGAGTGGCCACCTCCTGCTGGCTGGATATGATGACTTCAATTGCAGTGTCTAGGATGCACTCAAAGCCAACAGAGCAGGTGTTTTGGCTGGGCATGATAATCATGTCAGCTGCCTGGGGGTGACAGATGATGGAATGATGGTGGCCACAGGATCCTGGGATAGTTTCCTCAAGATATGAAACTAACACCTATAGATAACAGATGGACTCCATCATGACTGGAAGACCATCCTGACCTTGGAAGAGTCACCATGATGGCATATCCAGCCCAACCATACTAACAGGGACACCCGCATTTCTCCCTCAGAACTTTAAAAGGTCAAGATCTTTTCCCCCTCACCTATTGCTGCAACAAAGAGCACAATTCCCTCTACAAGAAGAATCTCTGTGTCTGTAAGCTAACAAATTGTACATTGCTTTGGGACCCTTGTCATTGCTTTCCTTTTTTTGTTTTGAATGAATATAAAAAGGAAATACTCTAATAAAAACATTCACCAGAAAAAAAGGTTTAAATGAAATAATGTATATTAATCACCTCCCAATTTTAAAGTGATGTATGTGTTATCTGTGGGTTATTTTTATTGAATGGTCAAAAGTTATGGCAAATTCAGTGGCTTTTGGAGGATAGTCATTGTATTCCAGAATGGCTAGACCAATTCATTAGCTTTACCAATATCATGTTACAATTCTTGTCTTCTTACTCTCCCATCAATCATCATCATTTTCTTCTTTTCTGTTTGAGGCAGAACCTCAGTCTTGTTTTAATTTGTATTTTATTATTTTTAGTGATTTGGAGAATTTTTCATTTGATTATTGATAGATTGTATTTATTCTGAAAATTGCCTCTTTATAACCTTTGACCTTTTATCTGTGAGGAAGGACTCTTGTTCTTATGTATTTGTTTCAATTTCATACATATCTCGAGTATCAGGCTTTTATCAGAGAGATTTGTTACCAACATTCCCTCCATTTATTTTTTTCTCTTTTAATTCAAACTTTTTAAAAATTGTGCCAAAGCTTTTAAATTTCATCAGTACTGTCCATTTTATCTTTTGTGATAATTTTGTGTTAAATATCTTCTTCATAGATTTGAAAAGTATCTCTTGATCTAATCTGTTTATAACATGACCTTTTATATCCTCTTATCTCTCCATATGTACCTTACCTTTTCTTGCCAATTATCTTCTCTTTTTCCTCTTTGAGTCATCTGCTTCAGGTTCTACTCCTTAATCCTCCTTCGTCCTTTTACATCATCCTTAATTATGGAATTTGATAGGAAGTAGCATCTATGTCTAACAATTTTTCTCCATAAAATTTTCCTCAATTTTCTGCAAAATGTTCTAAATTTTTCTCTCCTAAATTTAACCACTCACCTAATTCACTTGTCTAAACCCTTCCACATCACCTGCAGGGTGGTCCAGTGCTCATAGCCATGCAGTTCATCCCAGATATGGGACTAGAATTTTCTTCTACATATGAAGTTCTTTTCACTAACCCACCCGATTTCTCTTAAAGAGCCTCATTATACAAATACCCATATGCCACCACCCTAACTCCTATTTTTTTGCCCTATTAATTTTCTGCCATATTCTCCAGATCAATCAAAATGACATAGTATGCTATAGTCCACACACAAACCTGGTTTCTAGTTGTGGTTTTAATGTTTACCCGGAGTATTACCTTAGGCATGTCTCTTTAGCTCAGTTAACTTCCCTCTTCTCATTTGTAAAAGAAGCAGTACAAGGACTCTCTTAAGGTCTCTCTGAAGAACTTTAGTATTGTGAAATGAGGGAGATGCTGGCACAAAACTGCCAAGAATGGTGTGCCCACATCACAAAGAAGGCACTGTGCTCTATGAGCAAAGTAGAATCACAGCACAAAGGAAACATGAGATGTGCAAATCTAGTGACAACTGCATCCCAAATGTTCAAATGGACTATTTGTGCCTGAACCATGGTAAAGCCTTCCAAGCCTGCATTGGACTGATCAGCTGCGGTCAGCCACCTTGACCCCAACATCATGATGTTATTGGTCCTCTTCAAGTACAAAGGATGAACAACAAAAGGAGGATAATACTAAAACAATTACACAATAAAATAGTGAAAGTCACTTTAAGACTCTTTAAACAGCACAGAACTCTAAGTTAGTATTAGTAATATTATTGTTATTCACAGCACAACAAAGACTTGAGACAGTAGGTGTAGTTGAACATGTGAGTTAGGTTATGGGGGCCTCTGCTTTGGGGACTGCCATATCCCCAACAGAAAGACCTTCCAACTGCTTTGATCCTGTCCTCATAGGAATGTCAGGTTCTTTATTTTCATTTCCCATCATACAAAGTTCTGTATAATTCATCAACTCTCTGCTTAAATCAATGTTTGTCTAAAAGCTGGGCAAGGTGTCTGCAGTATCTCTGTGATAAAAACAAAACAAAACAAGACACCTCATTTTCTGGTCTTTGATGAATTTTTATTTTTGTCTATAGCAATTTAAAAAAAAAGACAATGAATTTATCCTACTCCTCCCTTCCACCCCACTCCCCCCAAAACAGCCCTACCCACATCCTTACAGATAGGGCTTAGGTTGTGACACCTTAAATACCCATTGACAAAACATTTTAGTGATACGAACAGTGAACACACAAAACCTGTGAAGAAAATACTGGAGGTTGTGCATACACACTTCTCCCACTCACCATTTGCAGGCTGCTGGCTTAGTGTTAGGGACTGTAGAATGTCCTAGGAAGCAAGATGTTCCATGGTTGTTTAAAAGGAATCAAATAAAGCAAAAATTATCCCAATTAGCAGTGCTAATACAAAGGTAGATGTTTTCATTTTTTTCTCAAGTGGAGAAAATAATGTCCAAAAATATGAATGCTATAAAGCAAACTGACATTTGGTAACAGTGCATGGAGTTGCTAATTTATAAATTGCTGGATGCCATCCCCCTAATGTTTCCACTTTTGGAAGGCTTCCCAGGGCAAATGAATTTCATTGTCAGTGGCACCTTGCCTCAGGTGCAGTGAAAAGTATACTCTTACTTGAATTAAAAGATCTGGGTTCAAGGCTTAATTTCATTTGCTGTTTTACACAAGCAGTTTCTTTTCTCTGAGATGTAGCTGCCTTATCTTTGAAATGAGGGAGTTGGACTAAATGATCTCTAACTTTCTTTCTAGCTCTAAATACTGTGACCGTAAGGTATTTCCCCTCTCTGAGCCTCAATCTCCTCATTTATAAAATAAGGGATAATACACTCTTTTCTCTCTCCTTCATGGAGGTGTATTTCAAATATCTCATGAAATGATGGATGTAAAAGTGCATTGCAAATTTGAAGGGTTATTAATTAATGCCACTGGGGATCCATAATGGTGATGGAGCTCCAGGGAAATAACAATTCGTTAAAACACACATTTATTAATCTCCCACTGTATCCTGAACACTATGTTTGATCTAGTGATAGGGAAGGCACAAAGCATAGTAAACACATGCTCCATTCAACAATGAAGTTAATTGGCCCTTTTTTGGCTGCTTTTTTTTGCCGGGGGATATTGGACAAATTATCTGATCTCTCAGAGACCTCATTTGCTCTATTTACAAAATAGTAATCATAAACTCTGCCTTTTCCTTTCTCAAGAAAGATGTGAGAAACCATGAAAGTATAGAGGCTCAGCATGTGGCTCTGAACACAGAAGGTGCTTAATAAATGTTTGAGTGAATCTGCAAGTATGAAAGGGCTTTGATCTTTCTGGAGAGAAGGTATGACTCACTCCTGAGAACTGTGTTATTATTTATGACTTTCTTTATTAACATAGGGGGAGGAAGGCAAAGGGGTGAATGAAAGCTCACCTCTTAAAAATTCTTATAAAAAATGGCCCAGATCCCTGCTCTCCAGCCAGAAAAGCTTCATTCGTTGCATCTGTTGACCAGATGACCTAGGCGAAGGACTTTTCTCCCTCTGTGGCCTGCTCTCCTATGGCAAATCTGTTCTGGATATATCCTCCCATCTGCTAACAAAATCTTCCCCAAGTTTGACATTTTCTTTTGAAAATTTCAGAGTTCACACCTCCAAAGCCTTACAATAATGTGTGTGTGTGTGTGTGTGTGTGTGTGTGTGTGTGTGTGTGTGTGAAGGAGGGAACACTCAATTGCCCAAATCGTTCCTCCCCTTTAATCAATGATGTCTTTGGCCTGCAGTGATCTTATGCTCATCAAATGCATTCAAATATGCATCTTGGAGACAGGCTCTATACAGAGCTCATTTCCTTGATCATGGCAAGCAGAAGCAATTATATTATGTAAACATTTGATTCGAATTCATTGCTGGGAATTTATTTTGGTTAACCCTGCTTTCCTAAAAGCACCTTAGTTGGGAAGTTGCTCTAAATGAAAATTCTATAGGGGATCATTCTGTATGGAGTTTAGGTTTGTAACTCCCTAACAATGAAAGCAAGTGATTTTTCTATGCCAGACAAAGCAAAGGGGACATTTCAGATAAAGAGGCAGCTTATGGTAGTGGGAGGTCAGGGGACATGGGATCAGTTATTGGCTCATTAACTAGCTGTGAGATCCTCAGTCCCTTCCTTTCTTGGTCTCAGCTCCCTCCTTTGTACCATGAGGAATTTGGAAGAGGTGATCTCTAGGGTTCCTTCTGGCTTTGAGCCTGCCCCCACTGGCTCCCCATGGATGACATTAATTGTGCAGGATTCCCTTACCATCATCGAATCTCTTGCCCTATCTCATCTACCCAGCCTAGGCCTATGTGTTCTTGTTAGTCCTATAGAGTACAAAGCTAGACTGTTCCATTAATAACATCAATCATAGTCCTATAGACTAGATCTGGAACAGACCTTAGAGATTGTCTAGTTTACTGCCTCTGTTTTATAGATAAGGGAACTGAAACCAAGGGAACATAAATGACTTGCCCAAAGTCAGACAGGTAACATATGTCAAAGCTAGAGTTTGAACTCAGGTCCTCACACTCCAAATCCTGTGCTCTCTCTACTACATTATCCTGCCTCTCCACCAATCATTTGAGCTACGTCGTGTGCCTATTCCTCTCTCTGGGAACACTGTGCAAATGTGAATTAGTTAAGATCCCCCTCTGTATGTGAGGCAAGCAGGGATTTTTCCATCTGGAAATTATTCCCTTCTGATCGAGAGGTTCTAGTCCCTTCTGCTTGTAATAATATTATTATTTATAATTTATGTCCTTAATTTTTATAAATAGTGCTCTGTTGCCATGACAATAGGAGCTTCGCAAATCATTCAATTAAATAATGAGTAGTCATAATGCTGTGCACTTATGTTTGTTTTTTATTCATCCACAGATCTCAAAGCTCTTTAAAAAGACTAATTAGTTAAGTCTTTGGACCAATAGCTCCTGGGGGAAGGATAACGAACATTGCAAGAGTACCTGTAATGACATTTATAGAGTGCTAGATTTGAAGCCAGACAATCAGGGCTTGAATTTTGCACACCACTTACACTTTTGGGGTAAAATGCAGGGATTGAACTACATGACCTCCATCAATATCCCTGACAATTCTGAATCTACAGTCCTATGACTTCAGCTCAATTCAAAGTGAATTGACAGTTGTTACATCTCTGCTATGCTCAAAGACCTCCTCTGATCGTGCTGTCCCACTCTAGGTCCTGGAAGGCCAGGTCACAGAACCCAAGCTCTGCTGAGTCTCGCCATGTTAGAGACTTTCAAATATGGTGCTTGCTGTTGACCACATGCCTACTGGGCAAAGACTCACTTAGCTAAGGGCAGAAAGAAATGTCTTCTAGAAAACTGGACACCAAATAGTGACTTTTCTCCAAGTTCATGAAGACTTCAGTTCAGGGACAGAAGAATTCATAGTGTTTAGAGCTGGGAGGTAGCTTAGACACCATCCAATTCAATTAGAAAGTGACCTACCCCTGATCACATAGTTTGTAAGAGCAAAAATGCAATTTGAACTCAGGTCATCTAATGTCAAATCTAGTGTTCTTTCACTACAATAGTCCTTGTGGGTTTGGCCTCCAGGCATGAGTGCTCATCCTAGCAAAGTTCTTGATTTTTGAGGCCTTATGTGTATGTACAATAGATATTGCCAATGATAAAAACATTCTCAAGGTGCTCAAAAAGGTGTACACAAATGCCTATTAGAACATGAGCTCTCAGGACTGAAGAAGCCCTGGGTTTACATGAGGTAGATTCCATATAGGGAGCTTTGCTTGAATACCATCGAGATTGGGGTAAGAAAGAGGAATGCACTGTTAGAATGGGAAAGAGAGACAGAATGGAGTAAATTATCTCACGTGAGTTATCTCACACAGATTTCACCCACTCAAAGAGTATCTCCTTTTTATCATTGGGACATTTGAATTCAGCTTATTTCTTACTCTCCTTTAGGGATATTCATGTCAGTTTACCTGAAAGCAAATAAACTCTTACTAAACATCAAACACAGCATATTCATTACAACAGGTAAAGAAGAGAGATGTGACTCACCTGCGAGCTCTGCTTAGCAAGGGAATATAGCTATCTTCTTTCTGATCCCCAAAGGAGTCATTCCCCATCCGCCTAGATAAAGAAACACGTAACAGTAGTAAGAGAGGCCAGGAGTGTGGTATCTGCATCCATCTTGGGTTGAGTCCTGCAAATTGTATGTGTCTGCATATCATTGAAATCTTGTTGCAACTCTTATGCATGAGTTGGCTCAAGTTGGCTTCTCATTGGTACTGGTCTACCAGAGGATGCACCGGCCTTTAGTACTGTCACATTTTAGTTTGGCTCCCAAACCCCTGGCACTGTTGTTCAGTTATTTCAATCATATCTGACACTCTGTGACCCCATTGAGGGTTTTCTTATTTTCAGTTTTCAACATTCACTTCCACAAGATTCTGAATTCCGACTTTTCTGCTCATCTCTCCCCTCCCCCAACCCCAGGACAGTGTGCATTTTGATTACTCTTTCCTACGATCTGCCCTTCCTTCTATTGCAACCCACCCCCTTCTCTTATTCTCTACTCTTCTATTTTTCTTTAGGGCAAGATGGATTTATAAATCCTATTGCCCGTATATCTTTTTTAATTTATTTATTTAACTTATTTAATATATTTAGCTTTCAGCATTTCCACAAGAGTTTCAATTATGAATTTTCTCCCCACGTCTACCCTCCTGCCCACTCCAAGATGGCATATATTCTATTTGCCCTGTTCCCCAGTCAGCCCTCCCTTCTGTCACCCCATTTCCCTCCCACCCCCTTTTCCCTTACTTTCTTATAGGGCAAGATAAAATTCTACGCCCCATTGCCTGTGTATCTTATTTCCCAGTTACATGCAAAAACTTTTTTTTTGTTTTTGAACATCTGTTTTCAAAACTTTGAGTTCCAAATTCTCTCCCCTCTTCCCTTCCCACCCACCCTCCCTAAGAAGTCAAGCAATTCAACATAGGCCACATGCATATCATTATGTAAAACCCTTCCACAATACTCATATTGTGAAAGACTAACTATATTTTGCTCCTTCTGAACCTATCCCCCTTTATTGAATATTCTCCCTTGACCCTGTCCCTTTTCAAAACTGTTTGTTTTTGATTACCTTCTCCCCCATCTGCCCTCCCTTCCTATCATCTGCCCTTTTTATCTTCTTCCTCCTTTTTTCCTGTGGGGCAAGATACCCAATTGAGTGTGTATGGTATTCCCTCTTCAGATCAAATCTGATGAGAGCAAGATTCACTAATTCCCCTTCACCTGCCTCCTCTTCCCTTCCTACAGAACTGCTTTTTCTTGCCACTTTTATGTGAGATAATTTACCCCATTTTATCTCTCCCTTTCTCTCTCTCTCAATATATTATTCACTCATCCCTTAATTTGATTTTATTTTTTTTAGATATCATCCCTTCATATTCAACTCACCCTGTGCCCTCTGTCTCTGTCTCTGTTTGTCTGTCTCTCTCTCTCTCTCTCTCTCTCTCTCTCTCTCTGTATATATATATATATATATATATATATATATATATATATATATATATATGTATGTATGTATATATATACATATATATATATATACACACACATACACACACATATATATATATATACATACACACACACACACACACACATATATATATATTTATATTTATATGCATATTACCCTCAGCTACCCTAATACTGAGGTCTCATGAATCATACACATCATCTTTCCATGTAGGAATGTAAACAAAACAGTTCAATTTTAGTAAGTCCCTTATGATTTCTTTTTCTTGCTCTTTTTCTTGATTACCTTTTCATGCTTCTCTTGATTCTTGTGTTTGAAAGTCAAATTTTCTATTCAGCTCTGGTCTTTTCACTGAGAAAGCTTGAAAGGCCTCTATTTTATTGAAAATCCATATTTTGCCTTGGAGCATGATGCTCAGTTTTGCTGGGTAGGTGATTCTTTGTTTTAATCCTAGCTCCATTGACCTCTGTAATATCATATTGCAAGCCCTTTGATCTCTTAATGTAGAAGCTGCTGGATCTTGTATTATTCTGATTGTGTTTCCACAATACTCAAATTGTTTCTTTCTGGCTGCTTGCAGTATTTTCTCCTTGATCTGGTATCTTTGGAATTTGGTGACAATATTCCTAGGAGTTTTCTTTTTGGGATCTATTTGAGGAAGTGATCTGTGGATTCGTTCAATTTCTATTTTGCCCTATGGCTCTAGAATATCAGGGCAGTTCTCCTTGATAGTTTCTTGAAAGATGATACCTAGGCTCTTTTTCTGATCTTGGCATTCAGGTAGTCCAATAATTTTTAAATTATTTCTCCTGGATCAGTTTTCCAGGTCAGTGGTTTTTCTAATGAGATATTTCACATTGTCTTCCACTTTTTCATTCATTTGGTTCTGTTTTATAATATCTTGATTTCTCATAAAGTCACTGGCTTCCACTTGCTCCAATATCATTTTTAAGGTAGTATTTTCTTCAATGGTCTTTTGGACCTCCTTTTCCATTTGGCTAATTCTGCCTTTCAAGGCATTCTTCTCCTCATTGGCTTTTTGGAGCGCTTTTGCCATTTGAGTTAGTGTATTTTTTAAGGTGTTGTTTTCTTCAGTATTTTTTTCAGTATTTTTTTGGGTCTCCTTTAGCAAATCATTGACTTGTTTTTCATGGTTTTCTCGCATCATTCTTATTTTTCTTCCCAATTTTTCCTCTACCTCTGTAACTTGCTTTTCCAAATCCTTTTTGAGGTCTTCCATGGTCTGAGACCAATTCATGTTTTTCTTGGAGGTTTTTGTTGTATGTTCTTTCACTTTGTTGACTTCTTCTTGCTGTATGTTTTCGTCTTCTTTGTCACCAAAGAAAGATCCCAAAGTCTGAGATGGAATCTGAGTGTGTTTTCACTGCCTGCCCATGTTCCCAGCCAAGTTACCTGACCCTTGAGTTTTTCAGCAGGGTATGACTGCTTGTAAAGAGTACTTTGCTCCAAGCTTGGGGGCATGCGCTATTGTTTTCAGAGCTATTACAGCCAGCTCTACCACACCAGCACTCCTCCTTTCCCAAGAAGCCCAAACCCAGACTGGACTCAGATCTTCAGCAGGCTCTGCACTCCTGCTCTGATCAGCCACTTAATTCCTCTCAGCAGGTGGGCCTGGGGCCGGAAGCAACTGCAACTGTAGTTCTGTAGCTATGCCGCCTCTGCTGCACCCAGGCGGTGGCCGAACAATGAACTCCTTCCACTCCTGCAGCTTTTCCCACTAACCTTCTCTGTTGTCTTTGGTGTTTGTGGGTTGAGAAATCTGGTAACTGCCACAGCTCACTGCTTCAGGGTGCTAAGGCCTGTTCAGCCCTGCTGCTGGTCTGGCTGGTCCTGCCACTGCCCATACTGAGCTCTGCTCTGCTCCCAGCTCTGTGTGTGATAGACCTTACCCAGAGACCATCTAGGCTGTTCTGGGCTGGAGATCTGCTTCCCTCTGCTATTTTGTGGGTTCTGCAGTTCTTCTTTGTTGTCTTTGGTGTTTGTGGGTTGAGAGGTTTGGTAACTGCCCCAGCTCACTGATTCAGGGTGCTAGGGCCTGTTCAGCCCTGCTGTTGGTCTGGTTGGTCCTGCCACTGCCCCCACTGGGCTCTGTTCAGCTCCGTTCCCAGCTCTGTGTGCAATAGACCTTACCCAGAGACCATCCAGGCTGCCCTGGGCTGGAGCTCTGCTTCCCTCTGCTATTTTGTGGATTCAGCAGTTCTAGAACTTGTTCAGAGCCATTTTTATAGGTTTTTAGAGGGACTTGGCAGGGACCTCACGCAAGTTCTTGCTTTCCAGCCACCATCTTGGCTCTTTCCCCCAATTCTACTTTTCAAAACATTCTTCTCCTCATTGGCTTTTTGAACCTCTCTTGCCCTCTAAGCTAGTCTATTTTTAAAGGTGTTATTTTCTTCAGTATTTTGTGGGGGGCTCTCCTTTGTCAAGCTATTGACTCATTTTTCATAATTTTCTTGCATTACTCTCATTTCTCTTCCCAATTTTTCCTCCACTTCTCTTACTTGACTTTCAAAATCCTTTTTGAGCTCTTCCATGTCCTGAGAACATTTCACATTTTTCTTGGAGGTTTTGGATATAGGAGCCTTGACCTTCTTGTCTTCCTCTGGCTGCATGCTCTCATCTTCCTTGTGAAGTGATCAAGAAAACATCCTTTCACCAAGAAAGTAACATTCTGTAGTATTATTCCTTTCTCCCCATTTTCTCCTTTTCCCATCCAATTATTTAACTTTTGAGCTTTGTTAAGTGGAGAGTGTACTGCCCCTATTTTCAGGGGTTTTGTGCAGCTGTTTTCAGAGATATCTTTAGGAACCTGTAAATTC
Source organism: Trichosurus vulpecula (assembly GCF_011100635.1). Classification (NCBI taxonomy): domain Eukaryota; kingdom Metazoa; phylum Chordata; class Mammalia; order Diprotodontia; family Phalangeridae; genus Trichosurus; species Trichosurus vulpecula. The sequence continues at coordinate 10,136,716 of NC_050575.1, read as the reverse complement.
TCAGTTCCTCTAAAGTGGTATGATCAAAAGAGAGGTGTTTACTCCTCTGCTGCTCTGTGCTCTGGTCCTTGAGGAACTGCAAGCACTGTTTTCTGCCCTGGAATTGTGAGGAGGGCTCCCTCTCCACAGCCACTATTAACTCCACCATGCCAGTGCTCCTCATCACCCCGGGATCATCACCCAGGACTGCAATCCAGATCAGCAGCTTGGTTCTCCCACCATCTCTAGGCCAAGAGCTCCAGAAGTAGCTGCCACTGTGGCGGTGGATGCCACTGACCTGGGGCTGGGCTTTGGGCCAGACCATGCTCCCCTCTCACCCAGATGAGAGACCTTTCCCACTGACCTTCAAAGCTGTCTTTTTCTATGAGTTTTCTCCAGTGAACATGTCTACAACATTCTTGCGATATTTACCAACCGTACCAGGTACATATATACAGATAAGTAAAATATGCATATATTTTACATACACATTTTATATTTATATGTAAATATGCACCAAAAAGCATATTTACATAGCTTTGTAGGTATTAATATGCATTAAATTACAGTAACAGTTGTAGAAGGAACCAAATAAATAGGTTACATGCATTTGCATATATATGTATATACATATATATACATATATGATAGAACATTGGAGTTTCATGCAAAATCTACCATATATACTCTATTACCTGGGTTTCATAATTCCCCAAAGTAGGTGGCTAAGTGGCTCAGCAGATAGAACACTGGATTTGAAGTCAGGAAGAACTGAGTTAAAATCTGATTTCATGTCCTTACTACCTGTGTGACTCTGGACAAGTCCATTAACTTCTGCCTCACTTCTGTCATCCATAAAATGGGAATTATTATAGCACCTATCTCCTTAGCATTGTCATAAGAATCCAAAGAGATAATATTTTTAAAGTACTTTGCAAACCTAAAAACACTTAATAGATGTTGTTAGCCTTGTGTCTGTTATACAGTAGGTGTTTAATAAATATTTATTGATTATTGCTGTTCTTATTGTAATTATTTGCCCTCATGCCATAATGTTCCACTGTATTACATGAGTGGCACTTCTGAAGATGGCAGCGTTGTGTAGTGGTAAGGATGCTAACAAGGTCAGGAGAGATTGGCATTTAAATTCTGTCTCTGACCTGTACCATCTATGTGACTATAAGAAAGCCTGAGCCTCAGTCTTTTCATTTGTAAGATAGGGATAATACTACTTTACTGGTTCAGTGTGTGTGTGTGTGTGTGTGTGTGTGTGTGTGTGTGTGTGAAATGAGATAACATACATACATATGTATATGTCACCAATACACACATATACTATATACATATATATCATACCATGTATATATATATATATATGTATAATACACACATGTATATATTATATAAATGTCACATATTAACATTCTTAATTTGTGATCACTCTCTATCACTTCTTCACCCTCTACCTCCTCACCTTCCATGATAAGCAGGTATCTTCACTCCCACTGACTTCCCAGTCCAGTTTTGGTCCCATGGCTCTTCCAGGCTTGGTGGTGTTCTTTTTCTAAAGGGGCAGATTTTTTAGTGACTTTTGACTCTCTGGGGATCCCACAGCATACTTTTAGTGGTTGTTGCTGTCATTTTTATGGAATGTATCAATTATTGGTTTCATTGGAGAAGTTGGGGTGAGGAAACCCCTCTCTACAAGTGTAGACTGGGATCTGCTGTGCTACTTAGAGTCCTGGGGAGTGGCCTGGGGGCCCTGAGCGTTTCGGTGACTTGCCCAGTCTCACGCAGCCAGGATGTGGCCAGAGCAGAGAATGAACCCAAGTCTTCCTGATTCTGAGACCAAGCTCTCTGGCCACCACATAGTTTTGCTTCTCACAGACAGGAAAGGGACAGCCTATAGGCACAACCTGCTCCCTCCTTTATGGACAGAAGTCCCCCTCAGACCAAGTACTCCTAGTATGCTTCTCAAATGCATAACCTTTGACCAAACTTCGACTTCTTTGGATTTTTTTAGGGAGGAAGTTAGGGCAATTGGGGTTCAGTGACTTGCCCAAGGTCAAAGGTCAATCAGCTAGTATGTGTGTCATGTGTCTGAGACCGGATTTGAACTCAGGTCCTACTGACTCCAGGGCCAGTGCTCTACTTACTGCACAACATAGCTGCCCCTGACTTCTTTGGATTTTGACCTAGATCCTTCCCACCTGGAACTTAGTGCCCATTGCCAATGAGAGCATCCTTCAGAGGGTCAGATTCCCTGACTCTCCTGAGCTCCTATCCTCTTGCCCATGGATTCTCACAAAACAGATAGTGTGACCTACCATCTTTGTAGGACTCAGACATTTTCTGAAACCACTCTGTAAGCTAACTAGTGACTTAGTCTTTCTGCCACTTCATACGGAGTGACTATCACTAGTTGACTACCTTGTACTTTCCTGGGACACCAGGATGTCATAACAGGAATTCGTTCCATAGCTGCAATGGACAGACAACTTAAGTGTTTTTCTTTTCCCTTCTACTTGCAGTTTCCTTCTGAGACAAAACCATGGCTATACAGTAGGCCTTTTCATAATGTTCTCTCTTTTTGAGTGATACTGCTTTTGAATCTTTGCCATTTTCAGAGACTTCCAAGCATAGTTTAACAGGTAGCTAGAAATCTTGTCCAAACACCTACATGTACACAGTAAAACCTGGGATATTGGTCCCTGTGGCATTATGAGAATTTTCTAGGAAGGCCAAATGTTGTCTTCTCTGTCCTTCTGCTTTGGCCTCGATATCTTCAGTATATTCAACGGAGTTACTAAAAATGCTCTGACTGTGGGTCTTAAGGATAGCATGGTTCTAATCTTATGGATTTATGAAGTTAAGCATTGTCTCGGCAACCTTATTTTAAATCTTCAGACACTAATATATTGTGTGAGTTGCAGCCATATAATAAAGGTAGATGATTGGTATTAACAAATTGAGCTTTGGTGTCGGGTAGTTCAGTGTCATTAAAGATACTTTGCAGTTTCTTAAAAGCAATCTAGTGCCCTCTCTACCTTCTGTTCACAGGGTCATGTGGGTTCATATTTGAAAAATTCTTTGCATACTTTCAAGCACAATACAATTACGTTATTATCATTGATAATTTTATCTTGTTTTATCTTTTTAATGTAACTCAGAAACAATACTTCATTTCCCCTGGACACTGTTCCTGATTAGCTGGACTTATTTCTTCACCATGCTCCAGGAACCTTCTCATCCAGGAAGATACCTCAATCCCTGTAGCCTTCTCGTACTAGAAGGTCCCTTTATTCCTTTGGCCTTTCATTTGTTTTTCCCTCCTGGCACCTCTATTTTAAATAAGGCTGGGTCCAAGGCTGGACGTGTTAACTTCTCTATTCCTCTCTGGACCCCCTGACTGTCTATATTTCTTTCTCCACCACCTTCCTCCCTCAGAGTATACCTTCTCCCCCACCCCTTTCAACTTCTGTCTATGAATATATCTTCCCCATTAGAATGTTAGGTTCCTCAAGAGCCAGGACTACCTTTTTCCTTGCTTTTTGTATCACTAGGGCTTAGCATAGGGTCTAGTACCTAGTAAGTACTTAATAAATACGTAGTAATAACTAAGACCAGTTGATATCATTTTATTATTCTTTTATACTTAATATTCTATGGATCATTGTACAGGTGGATGAAATGACTGCTTTTGGTAATTGAATGAAAATATTGGAATGTGAACTCATGCCCTTTCCCTTCATCTTTGAGCCAAATTCATTAGCAGACAGAATGACCAAAGTCATATATACTTCACCCTTTCCCCACATACTTTTTATTTCTTTTACTAAGTTTCTATTTTGAAAGGTTTTTATTCCATATACTTTGGAAATCATGAGTATTTACAATGGCTATTTCTCTTAAAATATTCTTCAATAATTATAGATCAATGTTACGGCTGGGTTAATGAAATAATGCACTTGTACTGGCACATTTGAATTCTTTACATTTTGAGGTCTGTATTTGAAACAAGGGGATTTTGAAAATCTGTATCTTAATAAAGGACAGTGGGCTTCTGGTATGGATGTGAATACAGTGTCAGCCCTGGAGTCAGAAGGTCTTGAATTGAAATCCAGCCATAGACACTAGCTGTGTGAGTCACTTAACCTTGTTTTGCCTCAGTTTCCTCCTCTGTAAAATGAGCTGGAGAAGAAAATGGCAAAACCCTTTAGTATCTTTGCTAAGAAAATCCCAAAAGGGGTGCTGAAGAGTCAGACATGACTGAAATGATTCAGTGACAAGAACAAAGACAAAATGGTGTTGTGGTGTTTGTTATTTTCAAATCTGGGTCCAACTTATTTTCTACTTGCACTATCTGTGCTAGATCTGTATTCTGATGTACAAGCTCTTTAGATTATCTATTCATTGCTGTTAGGTTGTTGCTTAAGTTTTCATTACTAGATTCATTCCAGAGACTAGATGCCTATACAGAGCAGCTCCACAAATGTTCTCCAGGAAAGTACCTTCAGTAGAAATCATTTCTTAGAGCACAATAGACATATATATTATACCTTTCTTATATGTCTCTTGCTGACCTGTTCCCCAGCATGTATGAAGTTTTCATCATCATCATGGAGGGTTTTCATTGCCAAAGGTAAGTGGGTTTGGGAAGACTACCTTCCTTCTCCCATTTCATGCAAAATGTGTTATAATCCATGGTCCATGGAATAGATCCAAGTCCTGCCATTTCCTTAGTGTCAAAGTGATCACTGTGGAGCTGAGCTTTTCTTCGCCCTCTGGGCCTATATCACTTTACATCCAGCACCTCAGCTCAATGTTAGTTGTTCATGGTTGGTTAGGACACACTGTCTGAAGGAAGTCATAGGCACTCAGATACGTATGCTTTCTTCCTTTTAAAAGCATTTTTAAGGGTTATTTTTTGTTTTTAAATCATCTGCGTGTATATTTCCCTCTTCTACCTTTGAGAGATCCTTTGCTTACATGCTCATCTTCCCCAACATTTTTGTGCCTCCACTAGGGAGAAAACATACAAGAACCTCGTAAAATATCATTGAAAAACAACTTCTCTAGGTGTTCTCTGAGGAACCCCATTTCTGAGTAATTTTCCTAGACCTCTCACTAGAAGAACAGGAAGTGCCTCTTGGACACATCCTGCATCTCCCTCATTCAGCGAAATCAAGCTGACCTTCCCAATCAGTTTCTTCTGATACTTCCATCACTCAGGCACTTCAGAGAAGTTGAAGTTGATCTCCGCCTTTACCCATAAGTTAAAGAACTCGGTTTTTCCCCCAGAGCTCTTTATCTATATGTTTTCTCAGATGTTTCCATTCAGAGCATATGGATTATCAGAGTATTTAAGTACTGAGCCCTAGCTTACTGTCTACAGTACACTTCCAATACTTTGAATGTCTATGTTAGAGTTTTTTCCATCTGAGTCCAAAATCCTAAAACTGATTGCTGGCCCTATACATATCGGGCCAGCGTGCCTACTGACAGTTACTTCAAAGCTAGTTGTTGTTGTTCAGTTATGATATGATCCCATTATGGGGTTTTCCTGGCAAAGATACTGACCTGGTTTGCCATTTCTTTCTCCAGTAGATTAAAGTAAACAGAGGCTAAATGACTTGCCCAGGGTCATACAGCTAGTAAGTATCTGAGGCTAAATTTGAACTCAGGTCTTCCTGACTTCAGGGATCTATCCACTGGGCCATCTAGCTGCCTCACTTCAAGTTTACTATGACATAAACCACATATGGATAGCCTTCACTCACCCCAGGAGTCCAAACCCTGTTTAGGCAGAAGGGGTGCTCATTGTATAAAATTATAAAAGTTATAATTTAGGATCCTTTGACCGACAGAGCAGGATCTTCTTCATTTTTAATGTCCACCATTACTGCTTCATGGGAAGTTATGAGTTTGCAGGTAAAGGACAAAGGGAAGCTTGATAGGGCAGGAGTCAATTCCTCCGAGTCCTCAAGTGTCCTCTATTCCTAACCCCCTTTTTGGTTCCCAGTTCCAGTTTGATAGGTATCCATTTCTGAAAACAAACAAACAAACAAACAATTACGTGCTATGCTTTTGCTCTACTTAGACCACAATGCTTAAGTTTCTTAGAAACCACATCTTTAGAACAAAAAATTTACTATCTCAGTCGTATCTGCCCCACTCTTCAGACAAAGGACCTCGCTATAATCTTGCCAATGGAAAAGAAGATTGAGGCTTTACCAAAGCTATTCAGTATTTTTAGTTCGCTGAAATATCACAATGATCAATCCATAAAGGCATACAGACTGAATTCTGGAGATGGCATGTTATTGTTGAAAGGGGTCTAGCTTTGAAAATTTTCCAGTCAGAAGCATGAATTCAATGTCTTTGAAACTTACTAGGACCTTGAAAAAATCATTAATCTGTGGATACGTAAAATAATAAAATATTTTTATTTATAAAGAAGTTGTGTATATCCTTACATGTCTTTTCTCCCATAGTTTAAGCCCTTGCCTCAATTCTCTTCCTTTTGGAAGTCTTCCCTTGGTAGTGGAAATGTCATTCGTAGAATCATAGAATGCTAGAGTTGTTATGGACTTTGGGGAGAAAAAAAATCTAGTAAAAACTACTCAACTCACAGATGTAGAAACTGAGGCCTAGGAAGGAGGTGAAGTCAAACAACTAGGTAGTTGACCTACATGAAGCCTTTGGTCAAACAGCTATAGACTGTAAATTTGAAAGTCAAACTCAAATCTTTGGATTCCTGTTTCAGTCTTCTTTTCAAGGCAATAAACCATTGTGCATAGTAGCATACACAAAGTGAGGGAGTATGATGTAAGAAACATTAGATTTAGAGTTCCAAAGTATAGGGTTTGAATCTCAATTCCACTTTGTATCAGCTGGAAGGCTTTGGGCAAATAGCCTCACCATTTTGGGGCTTAAGCTTCCTCATCTCTAAAATAAGGTGATGATAATGCTTACACTATATTCCTCACAGGGTTTCCATGAGGAAAGGACTTTGGAAAAGGACATGTGAATGTGAACTCCTCTCCTTCAGGTGCTTTCTTTTAAAAGACTACTCTGAAATGGCTAATAAATCAATTAACACCAATTACATCACTTATAAAACCTGCCAATAACCCCACGTCCAGCTCCTTAACAAGTCCTCCTGACCAAAATCAAAACAAAAAAAGCCCAAATGAAAACCATTTTCTTATACCTAAACAAAGGGATTTCCTTCTTAAAACCCAACACAAGCATAATTGGCTACTTAAGCTACAAAAAAAGTAATTATCCAGGTAAAGAGTGAAAGGGCACGAGAGAAGTTAAAAGGTTACTCAAGTACATTGTTTTCTCCTGGAAAGATGACTAAATCTCTTCAACAGGAAGTCACCAGCACATTTTACCCTTTTCGGTCAGGTTCGTCTCCTATGCTGTTTGTTAATTACAGATATCCACTGGTAATGGCAGACTTGATAAGTCTATGATTCTGGGTGATGAATAATGCTACATCTTTCTCTTTAGCGTCCCCTCTTCCCTTCCCATCCTCTCATGCCTATGTGAGTTGTAGAACTTAATTTCCCAGTTCTTCTTAAGATCAGGAACCAGAAGGATGGAGAAATAGAAAACTGATCATGATAAGGATCACAGACTGAATTTGGTGGAATTAACCTACCTATTTAACCACTAGCTCTTAAACATTTACCTACTTCAATGTGAACAATACATCTTGGCTCAGGAGAAGTAGGGCACCTCCCAGACTTCAGGGCTGTTTGTGAGCTAACCATAGAAAAAGGAGCCTGGGAATCAGGAGAGTTTGGTTCCAATCCCAGCTGTGCCACCAACGAATCCCCAGCAAATTCCTTCTTTTCTGTGTGCCTTGCTTACCCATCTACCAAATGGGGTGGTTGGAATAGAAAATGTCTAGCCTAGAAAATAGTAACTAGATGGCTTCTCAGGATCCTCTCAGCTTTAGCATTTTATGATTCTAAACTTTCTTTTGGTTCTCATATTCTGTTGTAGATTCTTAAAGTCCTGTCTGATGTTTTTTTAATATCAATGGAACTATGTTTATAAGGTCCTTTCTGGTTCTAGCATTCCAACATTCATTCTAAGTTTTTTTTTTCTTAATGAATTGATGAGATGGAAGAAAGCCATATATGAAGACATAATCCTCTTCTAATAAAATCTTTAAAAGGCAGTAAAATATACTGGCAAGTTATTTACCCCAGTGGCAAAATCACTGCCTCGATGACTTTCATTCACCTAGGGATAGCATGTTTTCTCAAATATTCCCTAGTGGATATCTGGCAAGATCTCAACACATTTTTAATGCCAGTTGTCTTTGGTCAATAAATACCAGAGCAGAAATGTCCTGGAGGAGGATATTTATGAGCTAAGTGCAACAAACACACCCATAAATCAGGATAAGACCAATCCTAGGTAGCAGAGTCGGCATTTATGCAAATTTCAGGAAAGGCTAGGCTACATGGGAGGGAGGTTTTCTATTTCAGTCCCTCAGATTAAGTGCTTTGGATAAAATGACTAACCTAAATGAAAAAAAGAACAGCTTTGAAGGGTCAAGTCAGATATTATTTGAAAAGCAAACAAACCAATGCCCTCACCTTGTTAATGTATCATTTGTTCTATAATCTACAGGCCTCAGAGGATTCTCCTTCTTCCTATTGTCAAGATCCCTATCAATGGTGCTAATTTCTTAGGATTTTTAATAGGTGAAATCCTAGTATGCTGTAAAATATGCTAATACCAAAGACTGAAGAAGTGATCTTTTTAAAAAACCTAATTAACTAGTTGGTCAATTTATATTGCACAGTCACCAGTCTGTTCGGCTTTATTTCTGAATTGACTAAATTTGTGGCTTGATTTGGTATTCTGTAGGCAATAGCCAAAACAAAGCAACGAAATTATTTGGCCGCCTTTTCTCTGGCTCTGATGGCAACTTCCAATGGCTTCTTGTGGCCCTGGCTTATGTAGGTTATACTATTAACCTAGCAGATCTGGTGGGTCCTACTAACCTAGGAAAGCTCATGGTGAGTACCCCCCAAAGTTAAATTACTTACTAAAGGACACACAGTTGGTGCTAGAATTTGAAACTAGGTCACGTGACTCCAAATTTGCCATAATATTCTGAGGGAATGAGATATACTTTGGTGGTGGAAGGGACAGTATTTACTAATTTAGAATAGTGAATTAATGAATTATTTTGTGTCAGGAAGTGTGTAATGTAGGGTTTGTAATGTCAGGAAGTCTGTAATGGTGGTAAGGCAGCATTTTGTTTTTGTAAAATAGCCTCTATATTCCTCATTAAGGGGGACAGTTTTCAAATTGAAGCATGTAGAACAAAGACAAAGAAGGCAACCTCTCTGCAGCCCAGGGAATGTTTTGGTTCAGTCTTTTTATTTGCAGGATAGAGCACAGTGTCAGGCATCATTTAGGCATTTAATACATGTTTTAACTCAATAGGATGGAGAAATGTGAAACCCAACAGCAGTTAGGACACCATGAAAGAGCATCTATCTTCCTTAATGAATGCATGTATATGGGGACAAACATAGGGTCTTCAAAACAACAACAAAAATACCTATGTTTGATCACAAACCTTCTGTTTGATTCTGGAGAACAAGAGAGGTGCCAGAAGACTTGAAATGGGAACATCGTGTCCATATGTTGAAATGAGGGGGGAAGTTGTTCTCTAAGCGCAGTCTGTTATGATTCATATTGGTTCCTGGAGGGAACAATGACCAGAAGGAGAATTAAGTCAATAGTTTCTAAGCATATGAAAAAAGTCAGTATTAGTGGAGATTCATTGTTAACAATTTAGCAAATATCACTTTTCCCTTTTCAACTATTTTCTAGGTAATGTAGACTTAAATTTGAAAAAGAGAACTTTTTTTCTGGATTGAAACATTCATTAAAAGAGATAATGTGTTGCTTCCAATGGAATGAAGACCATGCTAACTGTATTTTGTTGTCCAAAGGCATGCTAGGGCTCAAATATTTGATAAAGATCACACAAAACAATTTTTTAATACCCTAGAGACAGAATTCAGCAGTCAAGATATCGCTGGCCTGGGAATCAGAAAACTTTCCAAGTGACTTTGGCCAAAATAACCTTGGCCAAGTTATTTAACCAATCTCCATGTGCCTTAGTTTCCCTATTAATAAAATGTGGAGAATAACACAGCATCACTTCCCTCATAGCATATTCTTGGAAATCACTTTAGATAGTTCTATGTGACAGTGCTCTTTCTATAAGGGAAGACAGGGTGATGATACTACGGGGAACGATTAGTAAGTGGGGAATGAAAATAATATTTAAAAAATAAAGGACATCAATAAAATATGTTTGAGAGAATAAAATTAAATGATGGATATTAAAGCTGTGCAAATTTTTTGGTTTAAATTGGAAGAAAACAAGTATGAATGTGGATAGTTTACACGTATAGAGAAAATTGCTGAATGGAGGGAGGGTTTTTCTCCCTTCTGAGCTCATCTGTTATCACATGTGACATGTGACTTTAACATGCAGTACAGTTTACACATAATAAAATAGGGACTAGACCTGTGACTTCATTGGTGGAGGAAGCTACTTCAATGAACCATACTTCACCAACGTAAGTTGGCACCTCCTCTCTAACTTGAATGCTAGAGAGGTGCTGAGAGCATCATTAATGACTTGCGGAAGCTCACATAGTCAGTATGTATCAGAAGAAGGACTTAAAACAGAGGACTTTCTTGTCTCCAAGGTCAACTATCTTTTACATACATCCACACATTTTATTCCCTATAAATAATTCTAGGATTATGAGAATTAGGTGCCTTCTATGCAGGTAGCATGGAAAGATACTGAGAAAGCAGAAATGTTGTTCTGCTATGACATTCACAACTGCTTGGCTTCCTGTTTAACACTGAGTTTCCAAATTACTTGTACTTTATAGCAACTGACTTTCTAGAGTTCCACTGAAACTGAACAGTAAATTCCAAGTTCTTTCCTGCCTACCCCATGCAAATCCATGTTCATTTTCCCCCCACCCCTTGACCCCCATGCAAATCGGGTACTCTTCTGCCATTTATTCAGAGACTTGGCTGGGGCTCTCTGATTTGCCCATGGTCACAAAGCTAATATGTTTGGGAGGCATTACAGAATGAGAGATTTAGAGCTGGAAGACACTTTGTATGTTGTTTAGTCTAGCATTTTCAATTAACAGATGAAGAAATGGAGCCCTAGAAAGTACAGTGGAGAGCATCCTTGCTAGACTTGAGGTTAGGAAGATGAGGTCAAATACTGGTAGGCTTCTACTGGCTGTGTGACCCCAGGAAAGGGCCCTCACTCAGCCTCAGTGTCATCACCCATAAAATGAAAATTATAATAATGCCCACTTGACAGAGTTATTAGGAGGATCAAAAGAGATCATGTATGTAATGTGCTCTGCATACCTCAAGACATCATAGAAACGATACTTATTATTATTAATAATACTCACTAAGGTCACACAGAATGTGGGAGACATGAGTTTCAAAGTTAGGTCTTCTGGCTCCAAATTGAACATTCTTCCTACTTCACTTCAGTAAACCAAAGCCTTCCTGACTCCAAGACTAGCCCTCTATTTCCTCCATCACAATGCCTCATTGCCTTAGATTTGAAAATTCCAAAATTACTTGTCTGAATGAGAAAAGCAACTTTGGACAACATTTGAATTGCAAACCTGACTTCTTAGAATCATTGATTAAAAAATATAGGAGAAGAAAAGGAGCTTTAGAAATTGCCAAATTTAATCCTTTTATTTTAGGGATTAAAAAAATGACATCCAATGGAAGGGAGTGAATAGTCCAAGGACACACAACTATTTAGCGTCAGAGCCAGAAACATGACCCTGGTCTTCTGTTTCTTAATCCAGGATTTTACAAGTGAATCCAGAATCTTGAAATGTATGAAAGATGAAGAACCTTACAGTTTTAGGATAGAGAATTTCAGAGCTAGAAGGGACCCTAAAATCCTAGAATATAGAATGTCGAAGCTTCACCAAAACTTAGAATTTGTCTCTTTTCTTTCTAAAACCTAACCCACTTTTCTTTTCCTTACTCTAACCCCCACCCTGACTAAAAGAAAAAGAATTGCAGATTGACACATTGAAGTCCATACAAGGAAAGTGACTTCCCTAAAATCACATAACTGAAATTGCTCCCCAAAAGGGAGCTACTTTATGCAGGAATCTCTCCCACTCCCAGTCGTGGATATATATTGATTGTTTCAATCTGTGGAACAGTTTTAAAGCTTACTAATCCTCCCTCCCATTCCCCCATCTCTTTAACATGAAATACTGCCTGCTGTGTAGTAAAAATATTTTGGCTATCTCCCTTTTAAAACTTCCTAAAAATATACAGCGCCATCTCACATGAGCATATGGCAGATTTGTATGATTCCCCTACAGGTGATGATAACAAAAATCCAGGAAGAGTTCATGCCCCTCCCCCATGCCCCCTCCGGACCTGCATCTGTACCTTTCCCAACCAGCTCAGCAGACCAGAGGCTAGGGAAGTGTGAGCGGCATCTGTCATCCTCTTAGAAGGTTAAGTGTTAAAACTGCCATGCTCTGTGTCATTGCAAACTCTGCAACACCCCCCCCCCCTTTCTTTAATTAATGTCTAGAAACTAGGGGAGGGAGGTGTCTGAGCCTCCTGGACAAGTTGATTTGCTATGGTGTTGGGAGCTTAAGGTTCATTTAAAGGAAGGTAAATTTGGAAGTTTGAGCTTTCTGAGTCTTTTTTTTAAACTACTGGAATAAAAACACTTTTGTGGTCTTAAAAAGGTCTTTCAGTTGTAGTAGAAGCAGCAGCAGATTCTCAGTCTTGTATTGGTAGTGCTAGCAGGAGTAGAAGCAGTAGGAGGAGAAGAAGGAAGAGGAGGAGGAGGAGGAGGAGAAGTAGGGGAGGAGCAGGAGGAGAAGTATAAGGAGGAAGAGGAGGAGGAGGAGAAGAAGTAGGAGGAGGAGAAGGGAGAGAAGGAGGAGGAAAAGCAGGAAGAGAAGGAGAAGTACTAAGAGTACCAGTAGCAGTAGCAATAATCAGAAACCTTATTATTTACTTATATATTTATATAAATATAACCTGTGACTCAATATATTGAATCCTATTGCTAGGTCCAGTCTTGGTGCTTGCCCCTCTCCTACAAAATATCAGCCTATCTTTGTGTTGTTATGGGTTCTCTAACAGTTTACTTTGGGAAATATCAGGATATATAAATTATTCAATCAATAACCTCTTGCATTCTCTCTCCCTCACACACACACATATACACACACACATACAAACATATATATTATATATACACACACACATATATATATATATATATATATATATATATATATATATACATACACACAAAATCAATTTTTAAATGATATAAAATGATTTTGAGGGGAAGGCATTAAATCAAATCTGAAAGAATCAGAAAAAAGTCTCATGGAGAATGTGATCCTTGAGCTGAACCTTGAAGACAGCTAGGATTTTTGAGAGAAATAAATAAAAAGAGAAATGTATTTAAGGCCTAGTGGTCAGGGTGTACAAAGGAATAGAGATGGTAGGTGCATTGTTGTGTGTGAGGAAGAGTAAGAGTTTCAGTTTGACTAGATCTCATTGTATGTGGAAAAGAGTAAAGTACGATAAGACTAGAAAGGGATGCTAGGGCCAGGTGTGATGAGCTATAAATGCCAACCAGAGGAATGTATATTTGATCCTAGAGGTAATGAGTAGGTACTTGAGTTTGTTGAATAGGGAACATTATAGTGAAATTTATATTTTAGGGAAATTAGTTTGGTGGCAATTTAAGAATGTATTAGAGAGGGGAAAGGCTTGAGGCAGGGAGAACAATAGTCCCCATAAGAGGTGATGAGGATGTGAACTAGGATGATCATTATGTGAGTGAAGAGAAGGGGATGGATGTAAGAAATATGGTGGCAGAAATGACAGAATTTGATGACTGTGGATTTGTGGGGTGAATGAGGTAGAGGAGTTAAGAATGATCCTGAAGTTAAAAACCTAAGTGACTGGAGATTAGTACTGTTGATAAATATGAGAAAATACATGTCTAGGTTTCTATATGTGTGGGTAAAATGTTTTCAAGATGATGTATAGGAGGCAGAGTCAAGATGGTAGAGAAAAGGCAAGAAGTCACCTGAGCTCTCCCAAATTCCCCAGGAAATAACTTCAAATAATGCCTCAAAACAAATCTGTAGTGGCAGAACCCACAAAAGGACAGGTTAAAACAATTTTCCAGCCCCAGATAACTTACAAGGTCAACAGGAAAGGTCTGTTGCCTCTGGGTGAGAGTAGAGCTCCAGCCAGTGCAGACTGGGAGTGACTGAATCTGCAGTGGCAGTGGCTGCTTCAGGAACTCTCAGCCCACAGGTGGTAAGGGGGTTAGACAACTGGTCAGATAGAGATTACAGGGGTCTCTTTGTTGGCACTGAAGCAAGATTTTGTTGCTTTGCCCAGCCCCAGATCTGAGTCTCAGTCCTGGGACTCAGTACCAGTGTGAGAATGAATGCTAGCACAACAGAACTTGGTGCTGCAGGAGAATTGGAAGCCTGGTCACAGTTCTAAGCTGAAAAAGATTGCTTGTGGTCACTCATAGACCAGAGCACAAGCCAGGAGACTAGTTAACATACCTCTCCTTAGATCACACCAACTTTGAAGAACCAGAAACATACAGGTTCCCAGAATTATCTCTGAAAACAGCTGCACAAAAAAACCTGAAGCTTGGAACATCTGCACCTCCCCCCACCTCCCTTTGAGAAGCTTCAATGCTTATTCTAAAAATCCCTAGTTTTCTTCAAGATCAGCTCAATATTACCTTCATTATGAAGAGTTTTGAGATCTCACACCCCAATTTGAGTGCTTATCCCTCTTCTAAATTAACTTGTATTTATTTTTATATCCAGGTCCCAAATAGGGCAAATCATGAATCCCATGTAGTGATCGAATGTATTCAAATTCACACTATTCAAAGTTATAATTGTGTAAACCAAGGTAATTGGTTCCAGTCCAATGGAAATACACTCTTTGAATTTGAATAACATGGCCAGTTCATAGGATTTATTATTTTCACTAATCAAGACCTAGTTGATATCCTAGATATGTTATATGGAGCTATTGTCTCTCCCCTCCCCCAAATGTAAGCCCCTTAAAGGTAGGAACTATTTAATGTCTTTGTATTTCCAGAACCTACTGTGTTAGCTGGTATACAGTAAGTGTCTAACATCATCATCATCATCATCATCATCATCATCATCATCGCTGACATTTATAGAGTACCTACTATATGCTAGGCACCGTGCTAGGTGTACGTCACTGAGAGATTAAATAACTTGCCCAGTGGCACCTTCCACTTTTGGCCCTTTCCCTAAATTTTGAATATATAAAAATTAGTGTGGCCTATAGTTAGCTCATATCTTTTTCAAGATACATCTGCATATTTCTCACCTTACAAAGAAATCTCCTTTTGGAGGAATAGCCCATATTTGAGACTGTTATAACTTGAGTCACAAAAGATAGAGAACAACAAAAAATGGAGAATTTCAGATTGATAAAACAGGATAAGTCACACACAAAAGCTCAGAGAAGCTATCTAGTGTTCTCTACATCTATGGTAATATTCCCAGAATGCATAAGGATGGCTTGATATGGCAATACAGTGGAGGTAAGGATTGGTGGATCGTAAAACCTAGGGATACCACCACATCTTAGTGTAAAACCTTGAACAGTTGGGGCAGCAAATAAAATTGATTGAGCATGGGTCCTGAATTTTGGTTCCAAATATAAACCCAGTGTAATACTACCTAAAAGGAAGGATTTACATACCGATTGTCCAAGCCAAAAGGGGAGGCAAACAATATTTGTACTTAAAGCTTAAAGTCAAGGCTGAGGGTCAAATTAAAGACCCAGAGAAAATGTGGAAGCTGTCACAGGGAGGGGACTGGAAACTATTTCAAATAAGAATTGGTTAAAATAATTAAGGATGATAATCCTGCAGGAGACAGGAGATGACACTGGGGACTTCAGACATTTTCAAGTGTGTTAAAGGTTGTCACATGGAAGAGACTTAGTTGTGTAATGCTTAGCTCCTGAGAAGCAATGAAGGGGAGAAGTAGAGAGACAAATTTCAGCTCTAATTCTAAACAATAAGAGCTATCCAAAAGAGAAATGAGCTGCCTAGTGAGAGATCTTAAAGCAGTGACTAGATGGTCATCATTTGAGGTTTTGGTATATGTTAAACTAGGTTACATAAAAGATCTACTTCCAGTTCTGAGATTCTGCGATTTGGATTTATAAGCCAAAGCATGTGTTTGAGATAAGCACTGTGTTTGGAGAAGTGACCCAGGTCAGGAACTTGTAGAACTCAGATCAGGTATCGTCAATGAGATTTTGTCCTGGATTGGACCACTTTGGGAACACTGGAAGCTTGTGGGTCCTCAGCCTTTCTCTCAGGTCTTGAAATAATGAGCTATTATGTTGGCAGGTACCCTCAGGAAAACAAACAAATGAACAAACAAAGAAACAAACTCAGAAGTGAATGACTCCAAAACATCTACAAAAATGCCTCAAGAGTAAAACATAGCTTGGGTACAGACTTAAGGAGAATTTCAGGAACAAATGAAACAAGCTTTTTTTAAGAGTAAATTTTTTTTTATAAATTAAATGAAAATTCTTGAAGAAAAATTGGAAAAGAAACAAGTGCTATGGGAAGAAGAAATAGGTACAAGATCTTGCCCAATCAGCAAGCACTACCAAAATTCAAATGAAAAAAAGAGAAGTCAATGACTCCACAAAGCAACAAGAAATATTAAAATAAAGGCTAAAAGTTGGGGGAAAAAACCCAGAGCCAACGTAAATTATCTCATAGCAAAAACAACTAAATTAAAAAACAGATCCATAAGACAAAAGTTAAGAATTATTGGACTATCTGGATGGTATAACCAAAAAGAGGAGCCTAGATAACATATTTCTTTTGTTTTAATTTTTTTTTTATTTTCTGGAGGGGGTAGGGCAGGGCAATTGGGGTTAAGTGACTTGCCCAAGGTCACACAGCTAGTAAGTATGTCAAGTGTCTGAGGCCAGATTTGAACTCAAGTTCTCCTGATTCCATGGCTGGTGCTCCACTTGCTGCATCACCTAGCTGCCCCCAGATAACCTATTTCAAGAAATATTAAAAGTATACTGCTCACTTCTCTTAGAACAAGCGGACAAAGCAAGAATAGAAAGACTTCACTGATCACCTTCCCAACTGGAAACTCCCAGGATTATCATTGCCAAAATACAGAAACCTCAAGGGTAAACAAAAAAAAAATACCACAATTAGCCTGAAAGATAGAATTCAAGTACTGAGGAGCCACAGTCAGGATCACACAAAATTTAACAGCTACATCCACAAAGGAGTGGAGAACTTGGAATATAATATTTAATAAAGTAAAAGATTAATTTGTAGTCAAGAAAAACTAAGGCTACAGAGGAAAAAATGGATCTTGAATGAAAGAAAGGACTTCTAAGCATCCCTAGTTAAAAGACTACAGCTATAGAAAACTTTGAAGTTCAAACACAAGAATGAAGAGAAACATAAAAAGGTAATCATGAATGAACAATGATAAATAACTGAAGAACAAAACTGCTTACATTCAAATTTGGGAAGATGCTACATCTTTTTCTTCTGAATCCTATTATCATCAGGGTTCATAGAGAGAGTTCAATTAGACAAAACCTTGGAATGATTATGTTATATCTTGGTGATCTTAAGAAAAGGATAAAAAGAGATAGGAAGACTGATACATAGAGGGAAGAAAGGAAAGGAAGATTAGGGAAAATCACCTCACAAAATCAGGCCACATAAGTAGACATCTATATAAAAAGGGATGAAAGGGTGAGGACTAGTGGCTGACACTTGAACCTCACTCTCAGATGAAGTGGTCAAAGAAAGGAAAAATACGTACACTGTTGGATACAGAAATATATTTCATTTAATAGGGAAATAGATGGAAAATGACACGAAAGGGAAGGGAAACTAGAAATGTCAGGGATTAGTCTGACAAAAACAAATTCTCAGAATGTACAAAAATATGTATTTTTGAAGTGGTGAAGAGTGGGAATCTGAAAGGGTGACCATCATATGGGGAATAGATGAATAAATTATGGCATGTAAATGCAATAGACTACTATTAGGCTGAACTCGTACCAGTGGAGTCGTCAACCAGGATTCCAGAGAACTAATGAGGAAACATTCTATTTACTTCCCGATAGAGAGATATAAGACTCAGAAAGCAAAATGAAATAAATATGTGCGGACATGATCAATGTGGAAATTTGTTTCAATTGACCATACATGTTTGTAATGAGTTTTATTTTTCTTGTGACCTTAGTGGGGATGAGGTTGGTTGGTTGGGAGGGTAAAAAGGCAGGTTTTGGATGACCAAAGCAAACTTTTTTTAAAATAGAAAACATATTAAATAGAAGAACTTACTGATTTGACTCAAGGGAATGACTCTAATGGTTATAATCTCAGACACCATAACATGCTTTTGGGGGAGGGTGTGAAGGTCTTCCTGTTGCCCTAGAAATCTTGCTATATAGCATCTTTACTGTGCTTCAAAATAATTAATTTTCAATTATTCTCATCATGGCTGTGAAGAATTCTCTGGAGAATTCAAGATTCATTCTTTATTTGGGTTTAGGGATCCATTTCATTGTTCTGTCCCTTAGGAAATCAAGCTTCCCACTTATATTTTAGTTTCTATTGAAATGAGTTGACATCTCCTGAACAAAGAATAATGAAGGAGAGGATGAGGAGCAAGAGGGGATGACAAAAAGGAGGGTGGGGATGAATAGGAGCAGAAATTGTAGGAAGATGAAAATCAATCAATAGGCATTTATTGAGCACCAACTATGTGCCAGGCATTGTTCCAGGCAATTGGGTTACAAAAGCAAAAAGGAAACAGTCTCTGTTGTCAAAGAACTTGTATTTCATTAAGGAGAAAACATTTACACAAAAGTAATTATAAAGTAAGTACAGCACACTACTTTTCTGGGGAGCTGGCAGCTGGAGGCTGAGGTCTGGAAAGGCTTTATGAAGAAAGTGATGCTTGGATCAAGATTCTAAGAGCAGGAGAAGAGGAAGGACAGCATTGCAGGTACAGGGGACATCCATCCAGTTCAAGGCAGGGAGATGGGAAATGGAGTTGCCTGAATAAGAAACAGTAAGAAAGGCAATTTTACAGAATTCTAGAGTGCATGAAGGAGAGAAATGCATAATAAGACTGGAAGTGTAAGTTGGGGCCAAGTTGTGAAGGCCTTTAAGAAGCTAAACTAAAAGAAAGGAGTTTCCATTTGCTACTAGAGGTAGGGAGACCATAGGGTTTACTAAGTAGTAGGTGTCATGGTCAAACCTACACTTTAGGAGAATCACTTTGGCAACAAAAGAATTTTGTTTGTGTGCTATATATATATATATGTGTTGCAAGGGTTTCTTGTTTTTCTTTTCCATTTTTAATAGTAGGAAAAAGGAGGGAGATAGTATTTTTTGTTATTTAAAGATGAAATGTAGTTTTAAAAATGAAAATTACTTCCACTGTTGAATGGAAGAGTAAATGAGGAGAGGAGAAACTTGAGGCAGAGAGACCAATGAGGAGACATTGAAATATTCGAGGCCACAGATGGTGAGGACCTAAAGTAGGACCATGGCCATGTGAATAAGAAGAAGGGGTCTGATAAAAGGGGTACTGTGGAGGTAGAAATGACAAGGTTTGGCCACTGGTTGGAGATGTGAAATGAGGAAGAGTAAATAGTCAAGGGTGACACCGTGGTTGATGAAGATGAGAATTAATGATTTCTTGTTTGTCAGAAAATGAGATCTCTTTTAAATTAAAATAAAATAAAACACAATTACATTTAACTACTCCAGGGGTTTAAGAATTTCCTCACTGTATGCCTCCTCTCCACCAATGTGGCTCATGACTGCTTCTAAGACTTATCACACAATTTCATGAATTGCTATGAAAGAAATAAACTCATTTCTTTATAACCAAACTTTTGGTGATGAGTGTCTGCAAATTTAATTACTCTGGTCCTCAAGTGATAGACTTATAGTCCTTTACTTTGCCTGTACTCAAAGCTTTTCCATACTGGTGAAATCGTTTGCTCATGACTAGCACAATTTTGGGGAGCCCAGACTCACATTAAGCCCATAATGAGGAAGGACTTGATTGAAGGTACAGAAAATCACTCTCTCTGAAGCACACACACACATACACACAGATATAGTTGATATTTTTATAGTTTTTTTTAATTCAAATAAGGATGTTTTTATTTATCTTTATTATTGCTTTGCCTTTTGTCCTCATCCCCCTCATTGTCATTCTCTTGCTGAGAATGAGATTATAGACCACACCAAGCTAGATTTGGGGAAAAGTGTAGCTTATATCCTGACCAATGTAATATTTTGAATATCATTTTTGCCTTTTATTAAGAAGCAAATAATCTGCCAATTTATACCCCAAAGGGATCTCGTTTTTTTATGTTGGAACTACCAAATGAATTATATGACATAAATAAACCATATTTAATTAGATTCACAGTAGAGAGAATAATGCTAAATAAATATATTATTGCCTTAGTATGCCAATTAACTATTTTCTATTTATCCAGCAGCAATTATTGTCTAGACTAGCCACCAAAAATTACGTATCTTAATTAAGAGTGGTCCATATAAGTCTTGGGGAGTAACCTCTTTGCTTCCTGTTTTCTCACTCTCCATGTCCTTTTCTTATTAGGTTCAAGATAAATTTCTTTCTTGTCTTCTGGATTGTCATTTTCAGTTCAAGGGAACATCTTTGTGGATTTGAAGGCAAAGGGTCATTATTCATTGGGCTGCACCAGTGGTAAAAACAAAGTTCATTTCTAACTGAGTAAAATGACAAAGGAACCAAAATAAAAGGAAGATATCAGAGATGGCTGTCCTTTCCAGGGAATTACCTAAGTTAGAAGGAACACAGAACTGGGAGAAAGGGAATGAAAGGTAGAGTTCTGTACCTACCACTAACACTTTATTTGTCTTGGACATGTTAATTAAAATTACAGAGGCTCAATCAGTCAGTCAATTATTAAGTGCCTGCTATGTGCCAGCATTGTGCTAGGTGCTGGGGATGCAAATACAGTAAATGAAACAATCTCTGTGTTTGATAAGCTTATATTTTAATGAAAGACAACAAGTCTATATATAAATATAAGATACTTTCCCTTCTATATGTGAGCAGTTTGGTTGTGGAAAGTGGTAGAAATGAACTTTTGTGTTTGAAAAACTCATAAATCTATATGTGAACAAGCATGGTTTCCTTACAAAATATATGGGGGAAGAAACAGCTTCTTAACATCTCAAACTCAAAAAACAATTGTGTAAAGATGAACTGAGAGACTATAGTTCCCTGCAGTGTCAACCATGTTTTCTTCTCTTAAATTGGTCTTTATCAGTCCATTCATTTAAAATTAAGTCTCATAAAGTGTTAAGTCAAATATCTTTGGAGACTATGAAGAAATTATATATATGTGTGTATATATATATTATATACATACATATGTGTATACATGTTTATATATTATGTACATACATATATGAATGTGTGTATGAGAGAGAGAGAGAGAGAGAGAGAGAGAGAGAGAGAGAGAGAGAGAGAGTTGTCTGGCCAAAATTTGGATTTAGTGAGCTTCAGCTTTGTGTGTGGTGTGTGGTTTGTCCTTTGTTCTCAAAGAGGACCATGACATCAGAGAAATGATTACATGACTTGCAATTGACTTTGATTTGAGTGAGGGATGGCTGTGCAAGGTCACAATCCTCACTTTTTCCTTCAGAGCCATCTGGATCCAGTGGCCAGATATTGATAAACTCAACAGAAGACTAAGGATAACTGGAGATGGCCCTGGATACAGTGGGAGATCTTTGTCCTTTTAGGCTAAGGTCTTTTCAGGTTCTCACTTTGAGTGAGGTAATGCCCATTCAGTGAATAAGCTTCTTTAAGAAGTGAGTCAAGGGATGACCTCTTTAACGAAAAAAAAATCAAACTGGGAGGGGAATGTAAGGGCAAGCAAAGTGGGACTTTTTTACTGGTTTTTGTTTTGGAGTGGTTCTCGGTACTAAGGCAGTCAAGTGCCTTTGACTGATTCTTGCCTTTGTTTATAGGAAAGCCTATACTCTTTTGCTAATTAGGTCACCAGAGGTGTGAAGCCCTTGAGAGGTGTGAAGCTCTCAAGAGGTGTGAAACTCTCTGCCCTGAAGAAGTGTATATATACTTTGAGGTTAGCATTTTGTTTGGGGCTTATTGACTGGAAGAATGCCATGTGATTTGACCAGAGGAGATTTGAAGGAAACTAGGGGAGTCAGGAGGGAAACATAAGTAGAGAATATATCAAACATAGAAATTGGATGTGGAATGCCATATAGAAGGCACATTAAGCAACCATTTTGGCTAGATCTTTTGTTATATGAAGAGAGACACTGTACAATCAAGGTTGAAACAGAGATTGAGGCAAGGTCTTGAAATGCTCTAAAAGAGGAGGGAGAGGTGGAGTAGAGATGGCAGAGAAAGGCCAGGAAGTTGCTTGAGCTCTCCCCAGTTTTCCTCAGAAACAACATTAAATCAAACCTCTAAGCATTTTGGAGCAAGAGAACCTAAAAAAGACACAGTGGAACAATTTTCCAGATTAAGATAACTTATCAGGACTTCAGGAAAGGTCTGTCTCACTTGGGTAAAAGAAGAGCACAGCTCAGAGCAGATACTGTCTGGGCAAAGCAGTGGGAGGCTCTTAGCCAGAGCACAAATCAGCAGCTGAGGTCCATTGGTCCTGGATCATCAGGCCAGTGGAACAGCAGTCCAGCTGTGAGGTCTCCAGCCTCAGTGTAAAAGACAAACTGCCAGACACAAGACCCCTGGCACAAGAGGCACCACTAAGCCAGGCCACCCCAGCCCAGTGGGCAAGCTACCAGAACCTAAGTCCCAAGGTATAAAGTCAGTGACCAGGCCCCTGACCCCAAAACAAGAAGCTTGGGACAGCACTTCCTGTGACCCAGGCATAGAGCTCAGCTTTAAAAGACATGAAATAGGCTAAAAATGAGCAAAAACCAGAAAAGAGCCCTGACCGCAGAAAGCTACTATGGTGACAGGGAAGATCAAAACACAAACTTTAAAGAGGACAATAATATCAAAATTTCTACATGCAAAACTTCAAAGGGGAATATGAATTGGTCTCAAATCCAAAGACTTGTCTTGGAAGACCTCAAAAATTATTTCAAAATTATATAAGAGAGATAGAAGAAAATTGGGGAAAAGGAAAGAGTTATGTGAGAAAGAAGCAACAGCTTGGAAAAGGAAGGGCAAGAATTGACTGAAGAAAATAATTCCTCCAAAAATACAATTGGCCAAAGGAAAAAACAACCCACTGAAGAAAAATAAAACTGCTTAAAAAGTGGAATTGGCCAAATGGAAAATGAGATACAAAAGCTAACTGATTTTTTTTTAAATTAGAAACTAATGACTCTATGAGACATCAAGAATCAGTCAAACAAAATCAAAAGAATGAAAAAAAAATAGAAGGAAATGTAAAATGCCTCATTGGAAGAGAAAACAGATCCAGGACAGATAATTTAAGAATTATTGGCAAAAAAAGAGCCTGGACAGAACTTTCAAGAAATTATGAAGGAAAATAACCCTGATATCCTAGAACCAGATGAAGATAATAACTGAAAGAATCCACTGATCACCTTGTGAAAGAGATGATAAAATGAAAACTCCAAAGAATATTGTATTCAAATTCCAGAACTATCAGGTCAAGAAGAAAATAGTGCAAGCAGCCAGAAAGAAACAATTCAAATATCAAGGAGCCACAGTCAGGATTACACAGAACTTAGCCGCTTCTACATTAAAGAATTGGATGGGTTGGAATATGATATTCTGCATGGCAAAAGAGCTTGAATTACACCCAAGAATCTACTACCCAGAAAATTGAGTATAATCTTTGAAGGGAAAAGATGGACATGCAATGAGAGATGGGACTTTCAAACTTTCCTGATGAAAAGAGCTGAGCAGAAAATTCAGTCTTCAGATAAAAAACTCATGAGAAGCTTAGAAAAGTAAACAGGAAAAGAAAACCAGTGATGTTTGTTGTTCAATAAGGTTAAACTGTTTACATCCGTACACTGGAAGATGATACTTGAAACTCTTAAGAACTGTACCTCTGTCAGAGCAGTTAAAAGGAATATACATAGACAGAGAGTGTGGGTAAAAGTTGACTTTAATGTGATGATACTAAAAAAATAATGGCTGAAAAAATGATTGTATTGGGAGAAAGGGAAAGGGGGAGGCAGAATGGGAAAAATTACATCACATGAAGACGAGTAAAAGACCTATTATAATGGAAGGAAAGAAGGGAGGGGGTGAACATTGTATCAAAAATGAAAAGAGTGAATTCACCACCAAAGAAGAGGAAATTAAAGCAATAATTAAGAGCTACTTTGCCTGACTGTATGCCAATAAATCTGGCAATCTACATGAAATGGATGAATATTTACAAAATATAAAATACTTAAATAAATAGGAATACATAAATAAAGGAAATAAAATACTTAAATACCCCCATTTTAGAAAAAGAAATTGAAGAAGCCATCAATGCCCTGCCTACAGAAAAAAAAAAAAAACTACAGGTTCAGATAATTTAAAAGTGAATTCTACAAAACATTTAAAGAAAAATTAATTCCAATAGTACATAAGTATTTGGAAGAAGAACCCTACCAAATTCCTTTTGTACACAAATATTGTGCTGATAGCTAAACCAGGAAGAGCCAAAACAGAGAAATTGCCCTAATGAATATTGATACAAAAGTGTTAAATAAAATATTAGCAAAGAGATTACAGCAATAATAACCAGGATGATGTATTATGACCAGGTGGGATTTATACCAGGAATGCAGGACTGGTTCAATATTAGGAAAACTATCAGCATAATTGACCATATCAATAACAAAAGTAATAGAAATCATATGATTATCTCAATAAATATAGAAAAAGTTTTTGACAAAATACAGCACTCATTCCTATTAAAAACACTACAGAGTAGAGGGATGAATGGAGCTTTCCTTAAAATGATAAGTAGTATCTGTCTAAAACCATCATCAAGCTTTATATGTAATGGGAAAAAGCTGGAAGCTTTCCCAGTGAGATCAGAGGTGAAATGAGAATACCCACTGTCATATTATTTAATATTGTACTAGAAATTTTAGCTTTAGCAATATAAGAAGAAAAGGAAATTGAAGGAATTATAATAGGTAACAATAAACAAAACTATCACTCTTTGTAGATTATATGATGATATACTTACTGAATCCTAGAGAATCAAGGAAAAAAACTACTTGAAATAATTAACAACCTCAGCATAGTTGCAGGATGTAAAGTAAAATCACAGAAATCATCAGCATTTCTATATATTCCTAATAAAGTCCACCAGAAAGAGATAAAAGGAGGAATTGCATTTAAAATAACTGTAAACAATATAAAATATTTGGGTGTCTACCTACCAAAAAACAAACACAAGAACTATATGAACACAATTACAAAACACTTTTCACACAAATAAAGTAAGATTTAAACAATTGGAAAAATATCTATTGCTCATGGGTAGGCTGAGTCAATATAATAAAAATAACAATTCTACCTAAATCGTTTTACTTATTCAGTACCATACCAATCAAACTACCAAAAATATTTTATAGAGTTAGAAAAAAATAACAAAGTTCACCTGGTAGACCACAAAGTCAAGAATTTTCAGAAGAATTAATGAAAAAATTACAACAGAAGATGATCTTTTAGCCATATTAGATCTAAAACTATGTTATAAAGCAGCAATCATCAAAACTATTTAGTACTGGCTAAGAAATGGCATCGTGGAGCAGTGAAATAGGTTAGGTACACAAGACACAATAGTAAATGACTATAATAATCTAATTATAATCTAAAATATATAATTGATAAACCCAAATGTTCCAGCCTCTGAGATAAGAACCCACTATTTGAAAAAAAACTTCTGGGAGAAATGGAAAAATAGGAGGGCAGAAACTAGATATAGACCAACATCTTACACACTGTACTAAGATAAGGTAGAAATGGATACATGATTTAGACCTAAAGGATGATACCATAAGCAAATTATGAAAGCAAGGAATGGTTCATCTGTCAGATCTATGGAGAATGGAAGTATTTAAGACCAAAAAGAGACAGAGAACATCATGAAATATAAAATGGATGATTCTGATTGCGTTAAATTAAAAATGTTTTGCACAAACAAAATCAATGCAACAAAGATTAGAACAAAAGTAGAAAGCTGGGAAACAATTTTTATAGCCAGTGTTTCTGATAAAGGCTTCATTTCTCAAATACGTAGAGAACTGAGTCAAATGTATAAAAATACAATTCATGCACCAATTGATAAATGGTCAATATGAACAGGCAGTTTTCAGATGAAGAAATTAATGGTATCTAAAATTATATGAAAAATGCTCTAAATCACTATTGATTAGAGAAGTGAAAATTAAAACAACTCTGAGGCACCATCTCACACCTATCAGAATAAACAGTATGATTATAAAAAAGGAAAATGATAATTGTTGGAGAAGATGTGGGAAAATTGGAACACTAATGCATTGTTGGCAGAGTTGTGAACTGATCCAAACATTCTGGAGAACGATTTGGAACTATGCCCAAAGGGCTATAAAACTTTGCAGCAAGACCACTGCTAGGTTTGCATCCCAAAGAGAACACAAGAAAAGGGGAAAGGACCCACATGTATAAAAATATTTGTAGCAACTCTTCCTGTGGTGGCAA
The DNA here is from genome assembly GCF_011100635.1 of Trichosurus vulpecula. Lineage (NCBI taxonomy): Eukaryota > Metazoa > Chordata > Mammalia > Diprotodontia > Phalangeridae > Trichosurus > Trichosurus vulpecula. The sequence continues at coordinate 10,109,813 of NC_050575.1, read as the reverse complement.
AGAATTGGAAATTGAGGGGATACCCATCAATTGGGAAATGGCTGAACAAGTTGTGATATATGAATGTAATGCAATAATATACTTCTATAAGAAATGAGGAGTAAGTGGATTTCAGAAAAAAAAACAACCTGGAAAGACGTACATGAACTGATGCTGAGTGTAGTGAACCGAACCAGGAGAACACTGCACACAGTAACAGCAACATTGTTCAATGATCAACTGCAATGGTCCAAGACAATTCCAAAAGACCCATGGTGGAAAATGCTATCCATATCATGAGAAAGAACTGTGGAATCTGAATGCAAATCAAAGAAAAATATTTTCACTTTTATTGTTTTTTCTTTCTTCTTTCTCATGTTTTTTTTTTCCCCTTTTGGCCTGATTCTTCTTTCTCAATATGACTAATGTGGAAATATGTTTAATGTGATTGTACATGTACAACCTATATCCAATTGTTTGTTGTTTTGGGGAGGGGGAGGGTAGGGAGGGAGGGAGAAAAATTTGAAGCTCAAAGTCTTATAAATAATGAATGCTAACTAAAAATAAATAAATAAATTTGTTAAAAAATAATGAATGCTGGAAGCATTTCCATGTAATTGGACAAAATAAATACTAGCAGGTAAAAAAAAAAACACCTAAAAGCTTTAAAAGCCAAACTGAGGAGTTCATACTTAATCCCAGAGACAATAGGTAGCCATCACATTTTGTTAAATAGAGGGGTGATATGGTCATATTCATTTTTTTTCATTAAGCAATAGGTATTTTATAGGTATTTTATTTTTTCAGATTAATTTATTTTTAGTTTTCAACATTGATTTCCATGAGATTTTGAGTTACCACTTTTCTCCGCATGTGTACCCCCCACCCCAAAATGGCATGCATTCTGATTACACCTTCCCCCAGTTTGCCTTCCCTTCTATCAAACCATTCCCCTCCCCCAAATTCCCTTCCCCTTTACTTTCTTGCAGGACAAGATACACTTCTATGCTCCATTGCATGTATACTTTATTTCCCAGTTGCATGTAAAAACAGTTTTTAACATTTGTTTTTAGAACTTTGAGTCCAAATTCTCTCCCTTCTTCCCTTCCCACCCACCCTCCTTGAGAAGGCAAACAATTCAATATGGATTATGCATGCATTGTTATGCAAAACACTTCCATAATAGTCATGTTCTGAAAGACTAACTATATTTCCCTCCAACCTATCCTATACCCCATTTATTCAGTTTTCTCCCTTGATCCTGTCCCTTTTCAAAAGTGTTTGCTTTTGACTATTGTCTCCTCCAATCTGCCATTCCTTCTATCATCCCCCCCTCTTATCCCCTTTCCCCCTACTTTTCTGTAGGGTAAGATACCCAATTGAGTGTGTATGTTATTCCCTCCTTAAGCCTAATCTGATGAGAGTAAGGGTGACTCATTTCCTTCCACCTACCCCCTCTTCCCTTCCATTATAACAGTTTTTCTTGCCTCTTTTGTGTGAGATAATATACTCCATTCTATCTCTCCCTTTTTTCTTCTCCCAATATATTCCTCTCTCACCTCTTAATTTTATTCAACTCACCCTGTGTCCTCTGCATATATATATGTATATGTATATATATATATACATATATGTGTGTGTATGTATGTGTAAACATGTATGTATGTATGTATGTATATTCCCTTCAATTACCCCAATACTGAGAATGGTCTCATGAGTTGCAAATATCTTTCCATGTAGGAATGTAAAGAGGTCAACTTTAGTTGTCATAGTCCCTTATGAATTCTCTTTCCTGTTTACCTTTTCATGCTTCTCTTTATTCTCGTATTTGAAAATCAAATTTTCTACTCAGCTCTGCTCTTTTCATCAAGAAGGCTTCAGAGTCCACTGTTTCATTGAAAATCCATTTTTGCTCTGAAGTATTATACTCAGTTTTGCTGGGTAGGTGATTCTTGGTTTTAATCCTAGCTCCTTTGACCTCTGGAATATCATATTCCAAGCCCTTTGATCCCCTAACGTAGAAGCTGCTAGGTCTTGTGTTATCCTGATAGTGTTTCCACAATACTCAAATTATTTCTTTCTGGCTGCTTGCAATATTTTCTCCTTGACCTGGGAACTCTGGAATTTGGCTACAATATTCCTAGGAATTTTCCTTTTGGGGTGTTTTCCAAGTGGATTCTTTCAATTTCTATTTTCACCCTCTGGTTCTAGAATATTAGGGCAGTTTTCCTTCATAATTTCTTAAAAGATGATATCTAGGCTCTTTTTTTGATCATGACTTTCAGGTAATCCAATAATTTTTACATTGTCTCTCCTGGGTCAATTTTCCAGGTCAGTGGTTTTTCCAATGAGATATTTCACATTGTCTTTTATTTTTTCATTCTTTTGGTTCTGTTTTATAATTTCTTGATTTCTCATAAAGTCATTAGCTTCCATTTGCTCCATTCTAATTTTTAAGGCATTATTTTCTTCAGTGGTCTTTTGGACCTCCTTTTCCATTTGGCTAATTATGATTTTTAAGGTATTCTTCTCCTCATTGGCTTTTTGGAGCTCTTTTGCCATTTGGGTTACTGTATTCTTTAAGGTGTTATTTTCTTCAGTATTTTTTGGGTCTCCTTTAGCAAGCTGTTGACTCATTTTTCATTAATTTTCTTGCATCATTCTCACTTCTCTTCCCAATTTTTCCTCTATTTCTCTTACCTGCTTTTCCAAATCCTTTTTGAGTTCTTCCATGGCCTGAGACCAGTTCATATGTTTTCTTTGAGGCTTTTGATGTAGGATCTTTGACTTTGTTGATTTCTTCTGACTGTATGTTTTGACCTTCTTTGTCACCAAAGGAAGATTGTATATAGTCTGTGGTTTTTTTTATGCTGTCTGCTCATTTTCCCAGCCAATTACTTGACTTTTTAGCTATTTGCCAAGGTAGAACTCTGCTTCCAGAGTGGAGAGTGTTCTGTCCCAAGTTTCAGGGGTTTTGCACTCACACCAGTGCTCCTCCTCCCCCCCAGGACCACCAACCAGGACTGCAACCCAAGGCAAAACAAGAGAATCCTGCCTCACCACCATCAAAGAAATCCTGGCACTCCATCTCTGATCAGCTGCTTGATTGCACCCACAGTCTGTAGGCCTGGAGCTCCAGAAGCAGCCACCATCACTGCTACTGCTGCTGCCACCACCTCCCCTGCTGCCTTCCCTGCAGCAGCCACTTCTGCCACCCTGGGTCTGGGGCCAGATTCTGCCCTTCTCTCACCCAGGTCTGACAGAGTTTCCCCACTGACCTTCTCCTTTGTCTTTGGTGTTTTTGGGTTGAGAAGTCTGGAAACCACTGCCACAGCTCAGTGATTCAGTGCCCTGAGGTCTCTCCTGCCTGGTCTGCTCCAGCCTTGTCTGTCCTGGCACAGTCCATGCTGGGCTGCACTCTGCTCCCAGCAAGGTGCAATAGACACTTCCCTGGACCATCCAGGCTGTCTTGGGCTAGAGACTTGTTTTGCTTTGTCATTGCATAGGTTTTGAGCTCTAGAATTTGTTTAGAGTCGTTTTTACAAGTGTTTGGAGGGATTTGTGGGAGAGCTCAAGCAAGTCCCTGTTTTCATGCTGCCATCTTGGCTCCACCTCTCATATCCATTTTTAAGGACAATCACTTTGGAACAATCAAGGAAGGCAAGTTGGAATAGGAGAATTCAGGTAGGCAGACCACTTAGGTAACCATTACAATACTTCAGCAAAGAGTTCATAAAGACCTGAAATAAGGCGGTGGTTGGTGAGAAGTGATAAGGGATGCAATAAATACTGCAGAGTTGAAAACAACAAGATGTGACAAGGTATGACATATATGGAACTCAGGGAAAGTAATAATTAGGTTGTGAACCTTGTTGACTAGAAGAATGATCATGCCCTTAACTGAAACAGGGAAGTGTGGAAAAGGGGCATTGGTAAGGGAAAATAGTAACTCATGTTTTTGGACATGATGAAATTATCTATGACATAGCTCACTTAAAATTTCTAATATATACAGCTAGTGATATGGGACTGACCTTAGGAGAGAGGCTACAATTGGATATTTTGATCGGTAAGTCATATGTATTGGGGGTGTAGGGTGCGATCAGGGAAGACTAGTAGCTCTGGTGTGATGGCTGCCAAGCATTTTTCAGGGCTGCTTTCCATCTTTGGTGTCCACCAGTTCCACCCAACTCTCTCCACTGGCTCTAAGAAGCTATAGCCTGTGCAGTGGCCACACCCAGTAAACTGCTTTTGCAGATGGACTAAACCAGGTCCAGGGTAACCAAGGATTCTCAAACCCATTGGTGAGTTAGGGCAGTGTCTACCCCAAGCACGTAAAGACTTTCCCTGGTGGAATGGGCAGATGAAAACAATTTGTTCCCACAGCCATGAAGGCAGTTGAAGCAGGTTTTGTGGAGTGCTTACAACTTGGTTAGATACTGAGCCATCACCAGCCATCTTGATCCTAACCTGCCACCAGACCATGATGACTCTGGAGGAAAGAGTGAGGCTGATGACTTCATGCAACTCTGCCTCACTTAAATCCAATTTATGCACAAGTCAAAAGACATCAATCATACCATTTTACCATTACACCTATCTCAAAGTCTTGTGGCAACATGCAAGTGATGAAACAGCAGGTATGGATACACTGAAAGCTGCAGTCAAAATCCTGCACACAGGCAGCCCAGGCCATAGGGTCATTTCTCATTGGAAGCTGCAGTGGGATTCAGCAGCCCCCCGGGTGTCTGAGCAGCCTTTTAAGGATCACTCTGCTCACCTCCTGGTGTGAGAAATGGACTAGAAAAGGTGCCCTAAAAATTGTCTGTTTACCCTACCCTGGCCTGATTACTGCAGCAGGTGGGGAATCACACTCTCTGTTAAAAACACAAAATATGTACAAAAATGTCTGTAAAGACAATTCTACTCATCATCTGCACATGGAATGTGCCCACACTTACAGACAAAACAAAATCCAGTAGACCTGAAAGACAAGTAGCTATTGTTGCAAGAGAACTCAGCAGGTATTGCATCCAAATAGCAGCCCCGAGTGAAGCAAGGCTGACAAATGAAGGCCAGTTTACTGAAGTTGGAGCTGGATACACATTTTTCTAGAGTGGCTGCAGTGAAGGGGAGCACTGTGAAGCTGGTGATCAGAACTAATGTAGGCAACATGCTTGTGTGCCTTCCAAAAGGAGTGAATGACAGGCTCATGACAATGATTTTGCCACTTGCAGGCAAACATCGTACTATCATCATCACTGCTCGTGCTCCCACCACGACTAACTCTGACGAGGTCAAAGAAAAATTTTATGAAGACCTGGAGACCCTTATCATCAATGTACCAAAAGAGGAGAAGCTTATAATTCTGGGTGACTTTAATGCTCAAGTAGGCTCAGACTACCAGACTTGGAAGGAAGTCTTAGGGAAGAATGGACATGGAAATAGCAATAAAAATGGTCACTTACTACTTATGACCTTCTCCTTGACCTTCGTGACCTTCTCATCTCATGACCTTCTCATGACCTATACTGTATTCCATTTACCTAAATCCAGTAGAACTTTGTGGATGTATCTTCACAGGAAACATTGGCATTTAATAGACCATGTGATTGTAAGGAAAAGAGACAGACAGGATGTTAGAGGGATGAAGGCAAGGTGTGGTACAGAGTGCTGGACTGATCATAGACTTATGCTCTCCAAGCCAAATATTCACATTCAACAAAAGTGGCATCCTCAAGGCAAAATGACTACCACAAGAATTAATTTCAACAAATTAGAGCTCTTCTCTGAGTGGGAACAGTTTGTTGCTAATTTGGAGGGAAGTTGAGCCAACACACAGTTGGCAACAATTGAACAGAAAAGGAGTGGGCAGCTTTCAGAGATTTGGTGTATAGCACTGCATTTGCTCATCTGGGCCAGAATACTCACAAACACCAAGACTGGTTTGATGGAAATGATGAGGAAATTCAGAAGCTGCTAAATGAAAAAAACAAGAACTCCACAGGGTTTACCAACAGTATAATTCATCCATCTCTAAGAAGGTAACGTTGCATTATCATTAAAAGCAAAGCACAAGCAAAGCTTAGAGAGATGCAGGATTCTTGGCTCAGTAAGAAAGCATATGAGATTCAGTTTTATACTGATAGTAACAATCCAAAGTGCTTTTATAATTTCCTGAAGGCTATTTATGGGCCAAAGACCTATGGTCCATCTCGAATACTCAATACTGATGAAGCCACATTGACTACTGATAAGGATATGATCCTAGAGAGATGGGCTGAACACTTCCTTTTTGTTCTCAACAGACCATGATCAATCAATGCTGAGACTGTTGACCATTTACCTCAGTTTGAAGTTAATCCCTAGCTGAGGTTCCAAGGGAAGAAGACGTTTTGAATGTCATTATACTCCTTTCCTGTGGCAAATCACCTGGTGCTAATTCTATTCCAACTGAGATTTACAAGGTAGCAGGTCCATTGCTCATACAAAAACTGACTGAAATTTTCCAGGTTACATGGCAAGAGGAGGTTATCCCTCAGGAGTTCAAGGATGCCTCCATTGTCCATCTCTATAAAGGTAAAGGAAATAAATTGTCCCGGGGGGGGTTCCTCGCTCTTCATCATTACTGGAAAGATTCTTGCTGGAGTCCTCATAATAGGATGATCCTTCACATGGAAGATGGTTAGCTACCTGACAGCCAGTGTGGCTTTATAAAGTTGCTGCCTGACAACTCCAGGAAAAATGTCAGGAGTAGAGCAAAGGCCTGTACACCATGTTCGTAGATCTGATCAAGGCCTTTGATACTGTTAGTCATGAGGGCTTACGGAAAATTATGTCAAAATTTGGTTATCCAGAGAAGTTCATCAGCATTGTACATCAATTTCAGGATGGCATGCTTGCCCAGGTTCTGGATAATGGACTTTGCTCTTGTGCTTTCTTCATCACCAATTGAGTGAAACAAGGCTATGTGCTTGCTTTCATGCTTGTTAGGAAGATGTTTTCAACCATGTTGTCAAATGCTTTCAATGAGGATGAACATGGAATCAAGGTCAGCTACCACACTGATAGTAAATTCTTCAACTTGAAAAGGCTACACCAAGATCAAAATAGTGCTTGATTTTCTGTTTGCAGATGATTGTACACTCAATGCAGTCTCTGAAGCTGAGATTCAACAAAGTATGAATCAATTCTCTGCTGTTTGTGCTAATTTTGTCCTATTAATTAACACCAAGGTGCTTCATCAGCCACTAACATACTATCCATATGTGGAACCATCAGTTATAGTAAATGGAGAAGTTTTGAATGTTGTGGATAAGTTTACTTAACTTATAGTGCACTCTCCAGCCATGTACACATTGATAATGAGGTTGACACATACATTGCCAGAATTAGCTCAGTGTTTGGGAGGCTCTGAAAGAAAGTATGGGAGAGAAGAGATATTAGACTGACTACCAAACTGAAGGTCTACAGAGTCGTGGTGCTCACCTCGTTGCTGTATGCCTGTGAAACCTGGATGTGTACCAGCACCATGCCAAGAAACTGAATTGTTTCCATTTGAATTGTCTCTGAACATCACATGGCAGGATAAGGTACCAGACACTAAGTCCTTACTTGAACTAAACTGCCAAGTATTCAAATTCTGCTTCAGAGAGTGCAACTCCAATGGGCTATCCAAGTTGTTTGAATGCAAAACATACACTTGCCAAAAAGACTATTTTATAGAAAATTATCACAGGGCAAGCATTTCATGTGGTGGTCAGAAGAAGCACTACAAGGACACTCTCAAAGTCTCTCTTAAGAATTTTGGAATTGATTGTGTGACATGTGAGACACTGGCACAGGACCATTCACCATGGCATGCTCATATCAGAGAAGATGTTGTGCTGTATCAGCAAAGTAGAATTGAGACAGCTCAAAGGAAATGCAGGATGTATAAATTTGGAGCATCCACTCCAATTGTTCACATGGACTATTAGTGCCCGACCTGTTGTAGAACATTCTGAGTTCATACTGGTCTTATCAACCACAGTTGGACACATCGAAACCTGACTCTAGCATAATGATGTGATTTTGGTCCTCTTTGAGAACAAAGGACAACAAGCAACCAACCAACCATATGTATTGATATAATAATTAATCTTTGGAAGGTAATGGGATCATTAAGTAAAAAGAATAGAGAGTGAGAAATTAAAAGAGGACCCAGGACTGACTATTGATTTACATATGCAAATAGGGCTTATGAAATGAATGATAAGCCAACAAAGACTGAAAATTACTAGTAAGTCAGGTTTACCACTAATGGTGGTAAAATTGTGTAACAGAAACATAAAGAGAGAGTATCTTGAAGGAGAGACTGGTAAACAGTAACCAATGTGTAACAGAAACATAAAGAGAGAGTATCTTGAAGGAGAGACTGGTAAACAGTGACCAATGTTAGATAAGAATGTTCAGCATCTCAACAGCTTCCACTGCAAGGTCTGAAATGGCACTGTGAAGATCTTCTAGCCTTATCTGTAACATATGTTCCTTCTACAATGTTGCCAACAAGTCTTCATCCAGCCTGCATTTGATACCTCTAGTAGCGGGGACGCTCATTATCTCTTCAGTTGGCCCAATCAGTTGTGAGATAACTGTTAGGAAGGGTTTCCTTAAAGGACAGCAATGACACTGTAGATACATCAGATACCTCAAAAGGTAAGGTCAACTGGTCTCTAGCCCAAAAAGCACTGCTGGAAGAGCTAAAGGAGGATTTTAAAAACCAAATTAGGGAGCTAAAAGAAAATATGGAAAAAAAGATTGGCAAAATGACTACGGAGATTCAGAATCTAAAGAGAGAAAAGGACAACCTGAGAGGCAAAATCAACCAATTGGAAAAGGAGACTCAAAAGCAAAATGAAAACCCTAACTCATTAAAAATTAGAGTTGAGCAAGTGGATGCTAATGAATCTATGAGGCACCAAGAAGTAGTAAAACAAAATGTAAAGAATGAAAAAATAGAAAAAAATGTGAAATATCTGATTGGGAAAACAACTGACCTGGAAAATAGATCCAGGAGAGACATTTTAAGAGTTATTGGTCTACCGGAAATCCACGATGAAAAAAAGAGCCTTGACAGTATCTTCGAAGAGATTATCAAAGACAACTGCCCAGAGGTCTTAGAACCAGAGGGCAAAATAGTCATTGAAAGAATTCACCGATCACCCCTGAAAGAGATCCCCAACTGAAAACACCAAGAAATATTATAGCCAAATTTCAGAACTATAAACTAAAGGAGAAAATACTGCAAGCAGCCAAAAAGAAGCAATTCAAATATCAGGGAACTACAGTAAGGATCACGCAGGATCTCTCAACTTCCACATTAAAAGACAGGAGAAATTGGAATATAATATTCTGAAGGGCAAAAGAGCTGGGACTAAAACCAAGGATCAACTATCCAGCAAAACTAAGCATAATTTTTCAAGCAAGGTGATGGACATTCAATGAAATAAGAGAATTCCAGACCTTCCTGATGAAAAGGCCAGAACTCAATGGAAAATTTGATCTCCAAATACAAAACTCAAGAGAGACATAAAAAGGTAACAAGGGGGGAAAACCCCCACAAACCTTATTAACCAATAAGGGCAGGTTGTCTGCATCTTCATGTGGGAGTATATCATCATATGTATGTTATATATATATATATATATATATATATATATATATATATATATATATATGTATATATATATATGTGTATATATATATACACATATATATGTCAGTCTTGAGAATGGTACAGCTATTATGACAATTGAAAGGGATACACATAGATTATGAATGCCTATATAAATTAACTGATGTAAAGATAAAAAAACATAAGTAACAGATGTAAAGGAAGGGCTATGAGAGAATAGGTAAGGAGGTAGTAGAAAAGGGTAAGTTACACCAAATGAAGAGGCACAAAAACATATTATAGTAGAGGGAAAGAAGGGAGGGAGAAGAGCAGTATTTGAGCTTCACTGTCATCTGATCTGGTTTAAGAAGGGAATAACATACCCTGATAAGTTTAGAAATCTAACTTGACCTACAGGAAGTAGGAGGGGAAGGGGGGAAAAAAGGGAGGGGGGTGGTCAGAAGGGAGGGGAGAAGTAGCAAGTGGGAAACGGTAAGATAAGGGAGGGGAACAAAGAGGGAGGGTAAACTGAGGAAGGCAGCGGTCAAAAGCAAACCTTTGTTGAGGAGGAGAAGGGGAAAGGGAGAAATAAAAGCATAAACATGGGGAAATAGGATGGAGAAAAAGACACAGATAGAAATCATAACTCTGAACGGGAAGGGGATGAACTCTCTCGTAAAACATAAGCAGACAGCAGAATGGATTAAAAACCATAATCCTACAATATGCTGTTTACAAGAAACACATTTGAAACAGGGGGATACACACAGAGTAAAAGTAAAGGGCTGGAGTAAAATATATTGCACCTCAGCTAAAGTAAAAAAAAGCAGGTGTAGCAATCCTAATCTCAGACAAAGCAAAAGTAAAGATAGATTTAATTAAAAGAGATAAGGAAGGACATTATATCCTGCTAAAAGGCACCATAAACAATGAAGCAATATCATTGTTTAACATATATGCACCAAGTGGTAAGGCATACAAATTCTTAGAGGAGAGGTTAATGGAGTTACAGGAAGAAATAGACAGCAAAACTATAATATTGGGAGACCTCAACCTCCCCCTTTCTGAACTTGATAAATCTAAACTCAAAATAAATCAGAAAAAAATTAAGGAGGTAAACAGAATTTTAGAAAACGCACATATGATAGACCTCTGGAAAAAACTGAATGGGGATAAAAAGGAATATACTTTCTTCTCAGCGGTACATGGCACATACTCAAAAATTGACCATGTACTAGGGCATAAAAACCTCACAATCCAGAGCAAAAAGGCAGAAGTAGTCGAAGCATCCTTTTCAGATCATGATGCAATAGGAATTATTTTTAATAAAGAACCATGGAAAAATAAGCTAAAAACTAATTGGAAACTAAATAACCTAATTCTAAAGAGTGAGTGGGCCAAAGAACAAATCAGAAAAACAATTAATAACTTCATTCAAGAGAATGACAATAATGAAACACCATACCAAAACTTATAGGATGCAGCAAAAGCAGTTCTCAGGGGAAGTTTTATATCCCTAATCTCTTACATGAATAAAATAGGGAAAAAGGAGATAAATGATCTGGGCATACAGCTGAAAAAGCTAGAAAAAGAGCAAATTGAAAATCCTCAATTAAATACCAAATTAGAAATTCTGAAAATCAAAGGAGAGATTAATAAAATTGAAACCAAGAAAACTATTGAATTAATAAATAAAACAAAGAGCTGGTTTTATGAAAAAACCAATAAAATTGATAAACCTTTGGTCAATTTAATTAAAAAAAGAAAGAAGAAAATCAAATTACCAGTATCAAAAATGAAAAGGGTGAGTTCACCTCTAATGAAGAGGAAATCAAAACAATAATTAGGAATTATTTTGCCCAATTGTATGCCCATAAATTTGACAACCTTAGAGATATGGATGAATGTCTACAAAAACATAAACTGCCCAGGTTTACAGAAAAGGAAGTAAAATTTCTAAATAACCCCATCTCAGAAAAAGAAATTGAGCATGCCATCAATGAACTCCCCAGGAAAAAATCTCCAGGGCCAGATGGTTTTACATGTGAATTCTATCAAACATTTAAAGAACAACTGATTCCAATACCTTGTAGACTATTTGGGAAAATAGGTGAAGAAGGAGTCCTACCAAATTCTTTTTATGACACAAATATGGTACTTATACCCAATCCAGGTAGAGTCAAAACAGAGAAAAAAAAATTATAGACCAATTTCCCTGATGAACATTGATGCAAAAATTTTAAATAAAATATTAGCAACAACATTGCAGCAACTCATCACAAGAATAATACACTATGACCAGGTAAGACTTATCCCAGGAATGCAAGGCTGGTTAAATATTAGGAAAACTATTAGCATAATTGACCACATCAACAACAAAACTAGCGGAAACCATACCATCATCTCAATAGATGCAGAAAAAGCCTTTGACAAAATACAACACCCATTCCTATTAAAAACACTAGAAAGCATAAGAATAAGTGGAACCTTCCTTAAAATTATAAATAACAACTACCTAAAACCATCAACAAGCATTATTTGTAATGGGGATAAACTAGATGCATTCCCAATAAAATCAGGGGTGAAACAAGGATGTCCATTATCACCCCTACTATTCAATTTGGTACTAGAAACATTAGCTTTAGCAATAAGAAAAGAAAAAGAAATTGAAGGAATTAGAATAGGCAAAGAAGAAACTAAATTATCACTTTTTGCAGATGATATGATGATTTATTTAGAGAATCCTAGAGAATCAAGTAAAAAACTACTTGAAATAAGAAACAACTTTAGCAAAGTTGCAGGATATAAAATAAACCCACATAAATCCTCAGCATTTCTATACATTACTGACAAAGCCCAACAGCAAGAGATAGAAAGAGAAATTCCATTCAAAGTTACTGCAGACACTATAAAATATTTGGGAGTCTGTTTGCCAAGACAAACCCAGGGCCTATATGAACATAACTATGAAACACTTTTCACGCTAATAAAGTCAGATCTGAATAAATGGAAAAATATCAGTTGCTTGTGGTTAGGCAGAGCTAATATAATAAAAGTGTCAATTTTACCTAAATTAATCTATCTATTCAGTGCCATACCAATCGAACTACCAAAAAATTATTTTATGGAGCTGGACAGAATTATAACAAAATTCATCTGGAAAAACAAGAGGTCTAGAATATCTAGGGTATTAATGAAAAGAAATGCTAGAGAAGGTAGCCTAGCCATACCAGATATTAAATTGTACTACAGAGCATCAGTCATCAAAGCTACCTGGTACTGGCTAAGAAACAGAGGTGTGGATCAGTGGAGTAGGATAGAAATACAAGATGGAGAAGTCAACAACTATAGCAATCTACTCTTTGATAAACCCAAAGAGGCCAGCTTCTGGGCTAATAATTCACTATTCCAGAAAAACTGTTGGGAAAATTGGAAAATGGTAGGACAGAAACTGGGTATAGAGCAATATCTTCCACCATATACCAAAATAAAGTCAAAACGGGCTCATGATTTAGGAGTAAAGGCTGATACTATAAGTAATTTGGGAGAGCAAGGAATAGTTTACTTATCAGATTCATGGAAAAGAAAAGAATTCATGACCCAGCAAGAGATAGAGAGCATTACAAAATGCAAAATGGATAATTTTGATTATGTTAAATTGAAATGTTTTTGTACAAAAAAAGCCAATGCAACGAAAATTAGGAGGGAAGCAGAAAATTGGGAGAAAATCTTTACAACTAATATCTCTGATAAAGGCCTCATTTCTAAAATATACAGGGAACTGAGCCAAATATATAGGAATACAAGCCATTCCCCAATTGAGAAATGGTCAAAGGATATGAACAGGCAGTTTTCAGAGGAAGAAATTAAAGCTATCTATAGGGATATGAAAAAATGCTCTAAATCACTACTGATCAGAGAAATGCAAATCAAAACAACTCTTAGATGCCACATCTCTCCTGTCAGATTGGCTAAAATAACAAAACAGGAAAATGATAAATGCTGGAGAGGATGTGGGGAAATTGGAACATTGTTGCATTGCTGGTGGAATTCTGAGATGATCCAGTCATTTTGGAGAGTAATTTGGATCTATGCCCAAAGGGACACAGGAATATTCATACCCTTTGACCCAGCAATACTACTTCTAGGGTTGTATCCCAAAGAAACCACACAAACAGGAAAAGGACCCATATGTACAAGGATATTTATAGTGGCTCTTTTTGTGGTAGCCAGGAATTGGAAATCAAAGGGATGCCCATCATTTGGGGAATGGCTGAACAAGCTGTAGTACATGAAGGTAATGGAATACTATTGTGCCATAAGAAATGGGGATGATATGGACTTCATAACAACCTGGAAAAACCTACACGACATAATGCTGAGTGAGCGGAGCAGAGCCAGGAGCCATTGTACACAACCACAGATATATGGATTCCGTGAGGACCAACCCTGACAGACTTCGCTCTTCTTAGCAACACAAGGTGCAGGCAGAACTCCAAAGGACTCATGATGGAGAATGCTATCTACATCCAGAGAAAGAAATATGAAGTTTGAATGCAGATTCAGGCACACTTCATCCTCGCCTTTTTCTCTTCTCTTTTGTTTTTGTTTTTGTGTTTTTTTTTTGTTTGCTTTGGTTCTGTTTCTTCTTTCTCATGACTCATTCCATTGGTCATAATTCTTGTCCGCAACTTGACTAGTGTATAAATTAATTCAATGAGAAGTTATTTGTGGTAGTTATATGAGATTCCATGCCATCTTGGGGAGGGAGGGGGGAGGGAGGGGAGAAAATCTGGAACTCAAAGTTATGTAGAACCGTCTGTTGTAAACTAAAAATAAAAATAAATATTAAAAAAGGAAGGGCTTCCTTAGATTGATCTGAAATCTGCCTTTGCCTCATTTTCTTTCATTGGTCCTGATTCTTCCTCCTATTCTAGGCAGAACAATTCTACTCTATCCTTCCTCATTATAATCGTTCAGATATTTGGAAGTAGCATCTGTGTCTCTTCTAAATCTTCCCTTTCTCAATATCTCTGTATTTTGATGCATGGTAGTGTGAATCTTTCCATTTTTATCTCTCCCACATCTGTCCCTTTCTTTCCACTCACTCTAGTTTATGTCCTGACCATGTCTCACTGCTGTCTCTACTCACTCCAACCCATCCTCCACACCACTACCTAAGTGATTTACATAAATCAGAGGTCTCATTATGTTACAACCTTCCACAATAAACTCCAATGCCTTTGTATTGACTTTAGAATTAAATATAGACCTCCCTATTTGGCATTTAAAACCTTCTATGAAGTGGCCCCAATCTACACATGAGAGTGTAAGAACTATGACATGAAACGAAAAGAACATTAGAGATACTCAGTTATCTTCAGAGGTCAAAATTAAAAATTGAAGCAAATAATAACATCTATAGTATTAAACATATACATGGGGGGGGTAATGAAGTCTGGAATGACTGATGATTGCCTCTAAGTTTCATTTGCACTTGGCCTCTGTGATTCTGCCCAGGAACCACAATTAGATATAAGGGTGTAGAGCCAGAGCTCTCAGTTTTCACCTGGGGTAAACATCTCTTCAGTATGTTGCGGGGTGGGGGGGTTTCCTTTAGCCAGCTGTTGACTTGTTTTCATGATTTTCTTCCATCACTCTCATTTCTCTTCCCAATTTTTCCTCTATTTCTCTAACTTCATTTTCCAAATTGTTTTTGAGTTCTTCCATGCCTTGAGACCAATTCATATTTTTTCTTGGAGGCTTTTGACATAGGCTTTTTGACTTCATTGACTTCTTCTGGCTGTGTGTTTTGATCTTTTCTGTCACCAAAAAAGATTCTATAGTCTCAGTCCTTTTACCCTGCCTGTTTACGTTCCCAGCCAACAACTTGACCCTTGAGCTTTTAGTCAGGATATGACTGCTTTTAGAGTAGACAGTACTTTGTCCCAAGATTTAGGGGCCTTGCACTGCTGTTTTCAGAGCTACTTCTACACAGCAAGCTCTGCCACACCAGCTCTCCTCCTCCCCACAGAACCACCAACCAGCACTGTGACCCAGATCCAAGCAGGGCAAAGTAAGAGAACCCTGCCTCTTCACCAGAAAAGCAATCCCTGCACTCCCACTCTCATCCTCAGCTTGATTCTTCCCACTGTGTGGGATTGAGGCCAGAAGCAGCCTCCTGTGGAGCTCTGGAAGCAGGCACCAGTGCTTCCTGCTGCTGTCCCTGCCCCACCTCTGCCACCCCCAGGGCTAGGGCCAGACCATGCACTTCTTTCACCCTGATCCAGCAGTTTTCCCCCTAACCTTCTCCTTTGTCTTTGGCTTGGTGGGTTGAAAAGTCTGGCTATTGCCACAGTTCAGTGATTCATAGCCCTAAGGCCTGCTCTGCCTGACTCCCCATCTGGTCAGTACTGGCATGGCCCACACTCCCAGCACTGTGAGATAGATCCTTCCCAGAAACCATCCTGGGCTAGAGACATGCTCCACTCTATTATGTAGTGGGTTATGTAGCTCTAGAATTTCTTCAGAGCCATTTTACAGGTGTTTGGAGGGATTTGGGGGGAGAGCTAAGTGAGTCCCTGATTTCCAGCCACTATCTTTGAATACACACCCTGGGGTACACATCTCATTGCAACCTGTGCTTGCATGTGGGACTGTAGGGCCAGAGAGCCATATAATTGCATATCTATGACTAATAAACTACCTAACTTGTGATACTTCAGCATGTAAACTCCTTCTCAGTACTTCACCCACAATGTCTTCACAACAGGTAACACTGTGGCTTTGTGAATTAAACCTCAGAACTGGAATATAATTCTTGAAGGGAATGCTTAAATTCCCAAATAGATCTATAATCTCATTGACTGGAGCATTCCTTTCTATAATGCAGATCACAGCATTTACATACTTCCCCACCCTGCACAACTCTTGACTGAATCATCCTATAAATTGAGCACAGATGGTCCACTGAATGTGCTGGGGACATTTTGAAAAAAAAAAAAACTTTCTTCTGATATTAAAAAGAATACAAATGGAGCATACAGACATGAAAATAGTTTTCCCTTATTTTTGCCACATGACCAGCTCCTATTTTTTATCATACATTTCCTTAATGGCATACTTCACTAATGGTTCTTAGAAATTTCTTGTTTTTCAATATCTTACAGTTTACTTACACTCACCATTCTCCTTAATTGACAACAGTATATTAAGAATTATTATTTACCAGTCATAGTACAAGGCACAGAAGACACTAACAAAGAAAAAAAGATTTTCTTCTTTTAAGGAGCATATAATCTATTGCAGTAGGGAGAAGCAGAATGGATAAAAAATGACTCAAAATGCATGGCAGAGGAATATCATATATTAAAAATGTATATGTATGTGAAGAAATCCAGGAAGGAGGGGGGAAATGATGGAGAGCCTTTGGGTGAAGAACAAGACAGTCTGAAAGAGAAGCCAGATTATTATTGTAATGTACTACATACCACATGATCAGAAGGAAGAAGTAGTTGAATTTGGAAAAAAAGATGATAAGGGTAAAAGAGAGGTATGACATAGTAGTTGATGAGGGACTTCAATTATCTAGACATCTGCCAGAGCTCTCTGTCAAAAGCATCAAGTAAATTACTGGATTTTCTCAATGATGATTCCAGTCCTCAAGAAGCAGAAGAAGCAACAAGGGGTCTATCACATCCCTAATTTTTACTACCAAGATAGAACTGGTAGCTGAAGTAGAAGTAATGAGACCCTCATGGGGAAGTGACCAGACCATCACATGAATTCTGATAGAGGAGAGGGAAACTGGATGAAATCTGGCACATATCCTAGATTTGGGGAGAATAGATTTAAGAAAAATGTAGAATCATATGACATTAAAATTTTACAGAAAAAAAATCATAACAAGAACACAGGAAATTAAAAGAACATATCTTCAAGAGAAAAATAGAACAGTTCAATTGAGTATGAAAGGAAGGAATGGGATAAAAACAGTGATATGTGTGTATTGATTCCCATGATAGAATGTAAGTTTTGATGGCAGAGATGGTTTCTTTTTATTCTTTGTGTTCTCAGGGTGAAGCAGAGTGCCAGGAATTTAGGCAAGACTCTAGAAATACTTGTTAATTAATTGATCAATTGATTTTGAGTAGCTGCCAATTATCTCTGAAATGATCATGAACAATGGGAGACATGCTACAGGATTAGAAGACACATATCCTAGCTTTCATAAAAGAAGAGAGAGGAGAGTCTACAAATTATGGTTCAGTGAACTTTACTTATTTTTTTATAACATTCTAAAACAAATTAAAAGGTTAGTTTTTAGATATTTACTTTTTTTATGAAATCTTTATTGTTTATTTCATATTTTTAGTTTTCAGCATTAATTTTCACAAAAGTTTGAATTACAAATTTTCTCCCAATTTCTACCCTCCCACCCACTTCAAGATGGCATATATTCTGATCACCCCATTCCCCAGTCAACCCTCCCTTCTGTGACCCCACTTCCCCCCATCCCCTTTTCCCTTACTTTCTTGTAGGGCAAGATAGATTTTATACCCCAAGGCCTGCATATCTTATTTCCTAGTTGCATGCAAAAACTTTTTTTGAACATCTGCTTTTAAAACTTTGAGTTTCAGATTCTCTCCTCTTTTCCCTCCCCACCCACCCTCCCTAAGAAGGCAAGTAATTCAACATAGGCCACATATGTACCATTAAGCAAAACCCTTCCACAATACTCATGTTGTGAAAGACTAACTATATTTTCCTCCTTCCTATCCTATCCCCCTTTATCCAATTTTCGCCCTTGACCCTGTCCCTTTTCAAAAGTGTTTACTTTGATTACCTCCTCCCCCTAACAGCCATCCCTTGTATGATTCCCTCCTTTTTATCTCCTTCTTCCTTCTTTCCTGTGGGGTAAAATACCCAATTGAGTATGTATGTTATTCCCTTCACAGGTCACCCATTCCCCCTCACCTGCCCTCTCTTCCCTCCCAAAAGAACTGCTTTTTCTCGACACTTATATGTGAGACAATTTACCCCATTCTCCCTCTCTCAATATATTCCTCTCATCCTTTAATTTAGTTTTTTTAAATATCATCCCTTCATATTGAACTCACCCTGTGCCCTCTCTCTCTCTCTCTCTCTCTCCATATATATATATATATATATATATATATATATATGTGTGTGTGTGTGTGTGTGTGAGTGTGTGTGTGAGTGTGTGTGTGTGTGTGTGTGTGTGTATTCCCTTCAGCTACCCTAATACTGAGGTCTCATGAATTATACACATCATCTTTCCATGTAGGAATGTAAACAAACAGTTCAACTTTAGTAAGTCTCTTATGATTTCTCTTTCTTGTTTTTTTTCTTGATTACCTTTCCATGCTTCTCTTGATTCTTGTGTTTGAAAGTCAAATTTTGTATTCAGCTCTGGTCTTTTCACTGAGAAAGCTTGAAAGTCCTCTATTTTATTGAAAATCCATATTTTGCCTTGAAGCATGATACTCAGTTTTGCTGGGTAGGTGATTCTAGGTTTTAATTCTAGCTCTATTGACCTCCAGAATATCGTATTCCAAGCCCTTCCATCCCTTAGGGTAGAAGCTGCTGGATCTTGTGTTATTCTGATTGTGATTCCACAATACTTAAATTGTTTCTTTCTGGCTGCTTGCAGTATTTTCTCCTTGATCTGGGAGCTCTGGAATTTGGTGACAATATTCCTAAGAGTTTTCTTTTTGAGATCAATTTAAGGAGGTGATCAGTGGATTCTTCCAATTTCTATTTTACCTTCTGGCTCTAGAATATCAGGGCAGTTCTCCTTGATAATTTCTTGAAAGATGATCTAGGCTCTTTTTTTCGTCATGGCTTTCAGGTAGTCCAATAATTTTAAAATTATCTCTCCTGGATCTATTTTCCAGGTCAGTGGTTTTGCCAATGAGCAATTTCACATTGTCTTCCATTTTTTCATTCCTTTGGTTCTGTTTTATAATATCTTGATTTCTCAAAAAGTCACTAGCTTACACTTGCACCAATCTAATTTTTAAGGTAATATTTTCTTCAGTGGTCTTTTGAATCTCCTTTTCCCTGTGGCTAATTCTGCCTTTCAAGACATTCTTCTCCTCATTGGATATTTGGAGCTCTTTTGGCATTTGAGTTAGTCTATTTTTTAAGGTGTTATTTTCTTCAGTATTTTTTGGGTCTCCTTTAGCAAGTTGTTGACTTGTTTTTCATGGTTTTCTCACATCACTCTCATTTCTCTTCCCAATTTTTCCTCTACTTCTCCAACTTGCTTTTCCAAATCCTTTTTGCACTCTTCCATGGTCTGACATCAGTTCATGTTTTTCTTGGAGGCCTTTGATGTAGGTTCTTTGACTTTGTTGACTTCTTCTGGCTGTATGTTTTGGTCTTCTTTGTCACCAAAGAGAGATTCCAAAGCCTGAGTCTGAATCTGAGTCTGTTTTTGCTGCCTAGCCATTTTCCTACCCAACTACTTGTCCCTTGAGTTTTTCGGTGGGGTTTGACTGCTTGTAGAGTAGAGAGTACTTTGTCCCAAGCTTGAGGGGCTACACTATTGTTTTCAGAGCTATTTCTACACAGCAAGCTCTGCCACACCAGTGCTCCTCCTCCCTCAAGAACCGCCAACCCAGACCACTACTCAGATCTTATGCAGGCCCTGCACTCCCACTCTGATCTGCCACTTAATTCCTCCCACCAGGTGGGCCTGGTGCCTGAAGTAAATGCAGCTGCAGTTCTGTCCTCAGAGCTGCACCACCTCTGCTGCCCCTGGGGCAGTGGCCAAAACACTAACTCCTTTCACTCTGTTCCTACAGCTTTTCACACTAACGTTCTCTGTTGTGTTTAGTATTTGCGGGTTGAGAAGTCTGGTAACTGCCACAGCTCACTGATTCAGGGCACTAGGGCCTGTTCCACCCAGCCCCTGGTCTGGTTGGTCTTGTTGCACCCACACTGGGCTCTGCTCTGGTCTGCTCCCAGCTCCAGGAGATGGACCCTTCCCCATGACCATCCAGGCTTTCCTGGGCTGGAGCCCTGCTTACCTCTGTTATTTCGAGGGTTCTGCCACTCTAGAATTTGTTCAGAGCCATTTTTATAAATTTTTGGAGGGACCTGGTGGGGAGCTCATGCAAGTCCCTGCTTTCCAGCTGCCATCTTGGCTCTGCCCCAATTTTTAGATATTTAGAAAGAAAAATAGCAAATACTAAGAAAAAACATTGCATCATGAAGAATAGACCACAGTTAATGATGAAATATGATGACTGTGAATTATGGAATGATCTAAATGAACTGGTGCAGTGTTACAAAAACAGTATACATAACAATGGCAGTAATTTAAATGGCAAAAGCAACCACAAAAGAATCCCAAGTGAGTGGGAGAAAAAAAAACCCTACTTCCACCCCTTTGCAAAAGTGGTACATTGCACACATTTCCAGATTTTCCAGTGTATTGAATAGTTACATAAATTTTTTTGTTGTTGTTCCTAAAATATTGTCATCTAAGATGGCTCTCTGGGAGGGAGAAAGGAGGAATATTGTGGGAAATTATGGTGATGAAAATAACAATGTCAATAAAATCTTATTAAAATAATTTATTTTTGACAAAGTTAATAGAGTAGGTCAGTGTAGCTCTAGGTGTGGAACATTCTCATATTATAGCAAAACATGATATTAATCTTTCATACCATCTTGGGAAATAAAATACAAAGATGAGGCCTGGATGATATCATAGTTCATTGAATGCAGAACTTATTTAATTACTAAACCCAATGAGTAGTCATCAATTATTTAATGTCTACTTAGGGAGAGGTCTCAAGTAGAGCCACAGGATCTCATCCTTGAGCCTGTCCTATACACCGAGATTTGTAAGATTCCAGGCCAGTATTTTTTATCAAGTTTTGTTATATATTGTCTGAGTCCATCCTTCCTATATTTTAAGCTGATATCCACAAATCCAAATCCCTTTTTCTTACACTATCTTCTTAATTAACTATTCATTTCATATTTTTTCTTCTTTTTTGAAGCCCTAGATTTCAATCTGTAAGAGTGATTAAAATATAACCTGTGTCTTTAAAGTCTTTTATTTTCCCATCTAAAACTTTGTATTCTTCCATGAATTTTCCTCCATTCATTTTGGCAGTATCACTTGTCTTTGCACGAAATCACCAGAAATGAATGATATTCATTAGGTTTGATGAGTGTTGGGAGGTTCTTCCTCATATTCTGGATAGGCCCTGGCAAGATAGCAGACCTCTTGATTGCTATTTTCAGATCAACAAATAATTACCTTAGAAATGCTCAACAGAGAGTAACCATCTACAAACATTCATTGCTTCTTCCTCTGATTATTACTGATCTCTTGTGGTGTGTCCTTGAGTAAGAAGGCTTTTTCCTCTCTGGGACCCATTTTGCTTATCCATAAAATGAAAGGATTGGACTTAGTGATCTCAAAGACTGTACACCCACTCCTGCCCCAGCTCAGGTATGCTGTGCTTTAGTGATTCTGTGGACACTTTCAAATGCTCATCTCATCACTCATATCCATTAGTCTCCTTTTTTATTGCTTGATTTTTTTTTCTTCCTTGAAATCTACAATCATCTATGTACCCTTCAACACACTCTCCTTAAATTCTCACCAAATCTCCATGGGTTCCTATGTATCTTCACACTTCAGGAAGAATGTGAGACAGCAGTAAAGTGATTGGGAATCTTCTGCCAATCCCAGATGGTGGATTGATTGCTCTTTCCATCTACATGTGCCCATCAGTGGAGCTACAGATGTTCTGAACATGTGTCTGTTAGGAAAAAGCTGCATCCCTTAAATCTAAGAGCTTGTTACTGGTGGCCATTACAGGATATTCTCTGTGCCATGGTCACTTATTTCTTGCCAGTGAGGATACAACTTTTCTTTTGTTATGGGCCTGTACTGTTTGTTGCTCAGAGCCTATATACATTCTCAATTCATTTTTTTAGCTTGTGATCATGATGGCTCACATTTGTAGAGAGCTTTAGAGTTTATAAAAGGCTTTCCCACCCTTTTGATTCTCACAGCTATTGTAATGTAGGCGGAAGGAGTAAAATAATAGTAGACATTAGGTTAGCTGCTTAGTGGGGAAAAATGAATCCCCTGAAGTGGCCACATTATTTGAGTTCACACTGCATATTTTCATTGGGCTGGAATCAATGCCCATATTTTACATTATGTAATTATATATTAATTATATAATATAATAATTGCATATTAATTATAGTTTAATTTCAAATATATTTGAGTACTTCATAGGATGACTTATTCTGGCTAATTGGGTTGTAGCTATAATATATAGCTTATACATACATATATGTATTAATATGGTATAGCATAAAGCAATGGTATCAAACTCAAATAGAAGTGGGAGCCACTGTGGGTTGCTTATTTACTTAGTTTTAAAATGTGATAACTGTCTTACCGTATTTTTATTTATTTTGTTAAACATTTTGCAATTACATTTTAATCTGGTTGGGCTCATGTTGTGAGGCAAATGTAGCCAGTAGGCCATGTATTTGGCATGTCTGGTGTAAAGAACATGGAATTGGGAGTCACAGTCTTTGGTTGTGAATCAAATCTCAATCTACTTGTTAGCTGACTTGATCTTTAGAAGACCACATTGGCTCTCAGAGCCTCAATTAATTGCCTGTGAAGTGAGAAGGTTAGACTAGATGATGTCTAAAGTCATTCTCAGTTTTAGATCTTATGATATTATAAAAGTCACAGAGTGATTTCCCATAACAACTCTGTTAAATAGTTAGTGCCCACTTTGTTATCCCCATTATATAAATGGGAAAGTTAAATCTTGGAGAAGAAAAATGACTTACCTGGCATCACTTTACTAGTAGGTAGAAGAATAGGAACTTCAGGCCTTTCAGATCCAAGTCTAGGACTATGTCTACTATAATATGTACTTGATAATGAAAAATATTCCAGTTAATGCCATTTCAACCAAAGATGACCAACAAAGCACACAGGTGAAATAAGCCTTGTTACTGAATTGCAGCCACTAGAATGATTTTACACAGAATGCATTCTATCTCCTTCTTGGTAACTTTGCTTCCTATTGCCCAAAATATCAATGACCACATTTATTGTTCAGCCACATGAGCCAGTTTGCCTCCTTTCCCTCACATCTAATTTCATCATCAATGTCTAGGTCTAAGCTGTACATAAAGATAAGATTTTTATTTCTTGTTTGTTTTCTAGACGTGCAAGGATAAAGATGCTACAATCCGCATGAGTTTTGCATTTTGTTACTGACAGTTGATGAGTCCTTCCTCCCATCTTTGTGATGAAAGCCCTGGAATGTAAGGATACCTGGGTTTGAGTATAAACTCCAGCTCTTACTAACTTTGTGATTTGGAAAAAAATCACCTAATTTCTCTTGCTCTGTTTTCTTCACTGTAATTTGAGAGAAGAGCTGTAGTCATAGAAAAATGACAATGAAATAAATCTTCCTTTTCTTATCAGAAAGGTGTAGGGTCTTTGGAGTTAGAATATGGTAGACCCCATAAGATATCTATCTATCCATCTATGTATCTATGCATCTATATATCTATCTATATATCTATGTATGTATGCATGTATCTATCTATCTGTCTGTCTATATATGTAACATATGCATATGTACACATATATAAATATATACTTATTTGTATATATACTCTTACATACTTGTATACATAAATACATATTTATATACATATATTCATATACATACACATATGTGTGTATATATACATATATGTGTGTATATATGCACATATATATACACACATAATCTGTCTTGCCTAAATGCTTATTTCTTTTCCATAATAAAGGAGGTAAAATTGAAGAATAAGGAGTAAGAGGAAATGATTGTAAAGTGATAAAAATAATACTTTTGTAACTGGGGACTGGGACATATGCAGACCCTTTGGCTTACTCAGCTGATATAACTTTCTTATTTGGAGAAGCTGGGAAGCTTGCTTCCAGGACAGTAATAATTATGTGTAAAGGAAGTGCCTTGAGAGACTGTGGAACATCTGGAGACATTCTGTAACTGGTTCTAATCTGTGAAACATGTGCTAAGTGTGAAGCTCTCTGATTGGCTGCAGAGACATTCAAAAGGCCTCATGGGATTCCCACAGGGCTCTCTTGCCTTAGTCTCCTCAGCTGCTCTGTTGGTTATTGGATAGCATCCATATCCATATGTCATTCTATAAAGGGAGAGGCCATGGAGCCTTCGATCTTGAAAGTTTCAAAAGGTCCAGAGAGCATTTTAGCATTCCAGTATTCCAGGTCATATTTTACAACCAGGCCAGAATGGAATTGATACCCAGTGGAAAAAGGGATAACCTTTAGGAGTGACCTTCTAGACCCAGGCCACTAGAAATTAAGATCAGGATTCATCCTATAGTTATGGCATATCCAGACATGAACTGCTGTATGAAAACTGAGCTAAGTTTTGAACCTTCTTCCCAAAAGAGAGAGAACTGGTATAGGAGATGTCATCATGGCATTGAATGGGGAAGGAGAATTTTTTCTTTTCTTCTTACTGTATTTTTGAAGTAAAAATTTCTTTGTAACAAGCTACTTTACATTAAATGGTTAATTTGAACCGGGATGCTAATCACTGGTGCCTAAATGCTGTTGTTGGTGGGGAACCAAACTAATGGAAGCTTAAACTGATGGCAGAAGTGAATACGATACCACAATCCCTCAGAGTACCTTAGAATTCTGAGGGGCAGATGTGGCAGGCCTGGCTCTTGGGGAAATGGCCAGAGCATAATCACTCTGTGTAAAATCACCAAATAAAGGCAAGCACACAACTCTAGTGCAGGATGAGAAAGGTGCTTTGTAAACCCAAAGGTGCTACAGAGATAAGAGGAGTTGTTATACAAGTAAATCATCAGCTATTTTAATTAATCGTTTAAAAAAATTATATACTACATCCTTTCCTCTCTGAGTGAGTCAGTCTGTATGCTACCTGTTACCCATGATATTGGCCCTCCTTTCATCTTCCAAAGGCAGCATTTGAACTCAGGATCCCTGGCTCCAAATTTGGTACTCTTCCCTGTATAACAATGCCATAATAGCAATAGTACATATGAATCTTACTATAGCAAGTCTTCTGAAAATGAATACTAGATTTGCAAGATAGTAATCAATATTTTAAAATATTTTATGAATTATAAAGTGCTTTCTTTGCAACAACCCCACAAGACAGTTAGGAGTGAGTATTATTTTCCCATCTGACAAATAAGGAAATGGAGGCTCTTGCCCTGAATGACACAGATTAAAACATGGAACTCAAACCTGACCTTCAAGTTCCACAATCAAAAGTCTTCATACCAAGTCCCACTGTCTCTAAAGAAAGGGATAATATGAAAGAACCTACTCACAGTCAAGGACATTTGATCACAGACTTTACCGCCTGGGAAATTAGTGAGTTGTCAATTACTGAAGGTTCAAGAGGGAGGCTTGGGATGATCACTTTCCAAAGATGTTGTAGAGGGAAGATGAGGTAAGCCTTAAAATTTCCAAGATCTGTTCCAGCTCTGGATTTTAAGTACTCAAATGCCAGTTTTTCCATAGTATCTTCCTAAAACTGAGCCAGTCATATATGCTCGCCCAATGCTCTACTCTGCTATCTTCCTCTGCAGTTCTTCCTTTTTACTTTGACAGGTGGACATTACTATCTTTACCAGTGTAGCTAAATAGGAAAGGAAAATCATCCTGAAGCCATCAATTTTACATTTGATCCTTTTTCCTAGGTTTAAAATTCCTCAGAAAGGCACTTAAAACATACAGACATCCCTAAATGGAAGTTTTATGCAATGGACAATGTTCCCTATTTGAATTATTTCTCATAAGTGCAGATAGCATTTCTACTGCCCACTATTCAATAAGACATTAATCACAGAAACATTGAGCTTTAAAATATCTCTTTAAATGCTCAATGCATCAGTGTCCTTTACTTGGAAGGCATATATAGTGCAAATCCAGAGTAAAATGTTCAGTATTTCAATCACAGATCTTCCTATCATGCCAGGGCATGGGAACACCTTTTTTGGTATAAATATATTCCTTTTTGGTGTGGAACAAGAATGCATTTTATGTAAGGGGAAATGAAATTCATCACATTACAAATGGTAGATATTTTCTCCACACTAGAGAGGCAGAAAGAATATTGCCCTTAAGATACATGGCTTCTAGTCATAGTCTTCGTCTACTAGCTAGTTGTGTGTGGCACTAGTTGTACAGTTACTTTATCTTTTTAAGGTTCAGTTTCCACATCTCTAAAATTGGGATGTGGGTATTCTCTAAGTCACTATATTATCAAAGAAAAAAAATAAGCAAAGATCTATGGCAAGATTGAAGTGAAATGATTGTGTTATCATCTCAACATTATAGCAAACTGAAGGAGTATTAGACTGGGCAGTTTGGGGAAGATAGCAATGATGATGATGGAGTGCTATCAGTGATGTGCTGTGAAGGATTAAATGACTTGTCCAAAGTTGGAGCTGGGAAAAGCACTGTGTCAAATTCTGGTTAACATGGAGACATAAAAGGTGTTAGAGGAGCCTAGGTCTTCTAACAACTAATGCCCCCTCCCACAATGTAAAAGGGAATCAGACAAAACAATGACCCATAAAAATAGAGAAACATTAGCTAGATAAAAAGAAATACTTTATAAAAGCTCCTCTATCCAGTCTAGGACCATAGAAGATGCCTCTGTGTCCTCAGAGAGAAAAACACATGAGGGTGATGCTACCTCAAGCTTCATTAATAGGACTTAAAACTAGGAAGTTCTTGACTTTGGCCTATTAGATTTGCAGTTAGACATAGAACCAGCCTTCAGTAATTCACTTTCCAGAAAAATGGCGCTGGGAAGTGTGTGCCAAGAGACTTGAAGCTTTAGCCAGAGAAGGTGATAGTACCATCAAAGTGTCACAGGTAACTTTAGCACAGGACTTTGCAGAGTCCTGAAATAATTTTGATCTTCTTGGTCTTTTCTAAACTATAGTAAGGGCTAGGATCAGTTGCTATTGGGGAATTACACAAAGAAAAAGTGACAAAATGGAGATCTGAGCACATATGTTGAGTCACTACAAAGCAGAGACAAGAGACAGAGATTGCGCCAGTAGATATATTCTGATCTGAACCATCCCATCCAGAACTGTGGCATCAGCACCTTCCACAGAAACATCAGGATCAAATAGTATCTATCGTGCTCCAACCAAGGGTACAAAAATATAAGGAGGCTTGCTATGGAATAAATCCCTATGTAGGAACTGATATGAGTAAATAGAAGAAAATACAAAATACAAAAAACAAATAGTATGAATCAAAAGACTCCAAAGAGATAAACTCAGAAGGGAATTTAATTCATAATAAGTATAAACAGAATCTCAGAGAAAAGAATGGTTTGGTCACAAGGACTTCAAGAATGGCTGGAAGAAATGAAACAAGAGTTTGAAAGAAAAAGAAATTAAAGCTCTTAAATTTAAAAAAAAAACATGAATGGGAATAAATGACTTACGGCAAAAGGTGGAAAATCTTACTCACATGGGTATACACTATTAGCAATGAGAACAAACTGTCAAACATGAAACAGTTTTAGAAAGAATTTTATTGTTTGGTAAAGCAGAAAGGCAGAAGATGTGGTTCCCTGCCACATTACGTAGCATTCAGACAAGAGCATAAAGACATTTACCTGATTGACTTTAAAGGCAGTAGATAATCTCCAGAGAAGGGCAGTTTGAAATGTATATCATCTAATTTGTCTAGATGTATATCATCTAATCAGTCTAATTTGAGGTAGGCAAAATACAAGCTTTTGGTGGACCTAAAACAAGACCTGAATGGACCTAAAACAAACACTGGGTAGGATCTGAGTATAACAGATCCTTATAACAATCCTGTTTACCTGGAATGTCACTACATTAGCCTGAACTCTATGATTTGGGAAAGATAATTTTCTAGCAACATAAAGCTAGGTTCAAGCAATATTAATAAATGATGAATAATAAAGTATTTCCTACAACTCTATGAAAACTAGCATGGATCAGGCAGATCTCAATGACTTCATAAAACAGTACAAAGAAATGTTAAAACAAAGTCCAAAAATGCAATATATCTGCTATTAAAAATAAGCATGATATATCTACTACCAACTGATTGTGAAAACTGCTAAAGGAGAGATTTTAAAAATCATCAGAGTCTTAAAAATGACTAAATAAAAGGATAGCACATTTTAAGGTCTATTAGAACTAGATAACAAAATGAAAATAGAATAAACACATTGGTCACCTGTTGAAAGAAAAGTAATTGAAAACACAAAGAAATGTCATATCCAAAATCTAGAAGTTCCATGTCAATGAAAAAGATATTGAAAGCAGTCAGAAATAAAGAAATCAAGTAACCAAGCTACTACAATAAGGATCACACAAGATTAGACTGCAATTATTGTAAAAGAGAAGAAATATTGGAACATGATTTTTTTTTAAAAAAAGCAGAGGGAAAAAAATAGCTTACAATGAAGAATAATTTATCCTGCAAAACTGAGGGCTATCATACAAGAAGCAGAAAGGGACCAGAGAATAAAGAAAAACAGACATTTGACAGAGAGAGAGAGAGAGAGAGAGAGAGAGAGAGAGAGAGAGAGAGAGAACTTGCAACCATTCTTGATGAAAAAGCCATAGCTGGATAGGATATTTGTAATTCAAACAGTGGAGACAAGAGTAAACTAAAAAGGTAAATACATTTAAGCCCTTGAAAAGAGCAAAACAATTATCAAGTGCTTACATTCTAGCACAGAAAGGAGGAAAGTTTTTCTTCCAAATCTTGCTGTTTTTACGGTTCACTGAGAGAGAGAAAAGAAAAATAAATGTAAGACTTATGGAATAGTAACTTTATTTTAAGAGAGGGAAAAAGAATGGGAAAAAAGAATGACAAAGAAGAAATGAGGAAGAAGGGGAGTAACTTAGTATTTTTCATCATTAGTTGGCACCAGCAGACTATATAAAAATAAAATAGGGCAGGGGATAGAGGGGTCATCCCATGAATTTCACTCTTCTCTGAACAAAACAAATGGTGACTGAACCACTCATACAAAGAAATTGATGTCAAAATATATAAAATCCAATGGGGAGATAATTTAGAATAAGAAACAAATATTTTAGTCCATGTTTCCGTTCTATTTATAGAGATAAAATTATTATTTGCTTCACCATCAAATCTATTGTTCTGGATACAAACTTTGGCTTCAAATCAAGGACCAGCACAAAAAAGGTGCCAAGAGGATTAATACCAGGAGTCTGGCTGTTATGTGATAAATTATTCTAGACAAAGAAATCTGCAGACCACCTCCACCTTATTTAAAAAAAAAGTTCTTGCTTGGTTCTGGACTCAGTGTCTTCTGCTTGCACAATGAAAGCAGTATAGTGACAGGAAATGGGGAGAGGATGTTAAGAAAGACATAATTATTTGATCATCTTTAAAGAATATCTTCATTGTAGATATTCTAAATAGGAGGTTGTTTTTGATAATCAACATCAATATATTACTGGAAAAAAATAAAGCACACCAATATTGACATTCTGGAGATAAATGAAACCAGAAGACAAAAGAAATATACAGTTAAATGGAAGGGTGGTTCACAGATTTTCTTTGGGGAGGAAAACAAACAAAAAAAGAAAACAGATGGGGTAGAGTTGGTTTCATCATGCACCTATACACCTACCACTGTCTTGACACACAGTAGATATTAATAAAGTTTTGTTAAATTTAATTAGAGTGAATATGGAAAATGAATGATTTTATTAATTTGTTTTACACTAGAAAGAAGCTATTTCCTGGGAATCTTGTTCATCTTGTTTAAAATAATTACACCTTATGTGTCTACATCTGTTTCAGTGAGAGGAAAATTAGAGGAATTCTATTCTTAATATTTAACAGGTCTATTTAATCAACATAAACTTTGATACTTGATGACTTCAATGAGATAGCAGATATAGATAGATAGAGAGAAAGACAAACTAATCTTTTATTGAGTGCTTACTATCTGGCAGGTGCTGTGCACAATAGAGATGATGAAAATGATGTTAAAGAAGTGACTAATATTTAAGAAATGAAAGAAGCCACAACACTACAGGTTACTCAGAAACCTCTAATCCAGGGGTGGGGAACCTGCAGCCTCAAGGCCACATGTGGCCCTCTAGGTTTTCTCAGATGCAGCCCTTTGACTGAATCCAAATTTCACAAAACAAATCCCCTTAATAAAAGGATTTGTTTTGTAAAACTTGGACTCGATCAAAAGGCCAAACCTAATGACCTAGAAGGCCACATGTGGCCCCAAGGCTGCAGGTTCCACACCCCTGCTCTAATCACTATGTCACAATACTTTTTTCCAGAAGATAGTTGGAACATGTTGGATATGATGAGATCCATATAGACTTAAAATGAAATTGAATTTATTTTATAAAAGAACAGATATAGAGTTTGGAA
Source organism: Trichosurus vulpecula (assembly GCF_011100635.1). NCBI lineage: Eukaryota > Metazoa > Chordata > Mammalia > Diprotodontia > Phalangeridae > Trichosurus > Trichosurus vulpecula. Next base: position 10,078,647 of record NC_050575.1, on the reverse strand, counting down.
GGGACAATAGAAGTTCCATAGACAAGTAATAGTACAGATCCCATTTTCATCTTATAATGACAATTGAGGCACAGAGATTGCCCAGTGTCAACCAGCTAGTAAGTGTCAGAGCCAGAATTCAAACCTAGGGCATTTGTCTTCAAAGACATTATTCTTTCCACCACAACCTTTTAATAGACATGAAATTACCAGTTACCTGTATGAGAATCTTATCAGATTCAACTGTCTATTTGATAGTCAGACCACTCTTTACTTGCAAAAATCCAAATGGAAGCAAGGGAAATGGAAATATGAGTTGGATTAGGTTATCTTTGAGGTCTTTTCCAACTCAGATACTGTGGTTTTATGAAAAAAAAACACATCAGAATAAAATAAAAGATACTTATGAGATGATACAGGGTGTAATTTTAACAACTTTAACAAGATTTTTTACTGAAAAATTGAAAATGACAAAAGAAGGTGCTGAGCCCTCTTTATCACCATGTCCTACAACAACTTGAGTGGTGTAAAAAAAAAATAAGGAGGCAAAAAGCTCCCAGAAACCACCTTAGTTAGTAAATGCTTGAGTTCTTTGCCAAGATAACAGAGATGGTAGCCAAATAAAATGCTATTTTTGAAAATTTAATTTATTTATTTAACGTATTTAGTTTTCAGCATTGGTTTTCACAAGAGTTTAAATTACAAATTTTCTCCCCATTTCTACCCTCCCCCCCACTCCAAGATGGCATATATTCTGGTTGCCCTGTTCCCCAGTCAGCCCTCCCTTCTGTCACCCCACTCCCCTCCCATCACCTCTTCGCTTCCTTTCTTGTAAGACAAATTAAATTTCTACGCCCCAATACCTGTGTATCTTATTTTCTAGTTGCATGCAAAAACTTTTTTTTTGTTTTTGAACATCTGTTTTTAAAACTTTGAGTTCCAAATTCTCCCCCTTCCTCCCTTCCCACCCACCCTCCCTAAGAAGTCAAGCAATTCAACACAGGCCACATATGTATCATTATGTATAACCCTTCCACAATACTCATATTGTGAAAGATTCACTATATTTTGCTCCTTCCCAACCCATCCTGCTTTATTGAATTTTCTCCCTTGACCCTGTCCCCTTTTGAAAGTGTTTCTTTTTGATTACCTCCACCCCAATATGCCCTCTCCTCCATCAACCCCCCCCCCCTTTTTATCTTCTTCCCTCTTCTTTCCTGTGTGGTAAGATACCCAATTGACTGTGTATAGTATTCCCTCCTCATGCCAAATCTGATGAGAGCAAGATTCACTCATTCCCCCCTCACCTGCCCTCTCCCCTCCTCCCACAGAACTGTTTCCTCTTGCCACCTTTATGGGAGATAATCCACCCCATTCTATCTCTCCCTATCTCCCTCTCTCAACATATTCCTCTCTCATCCTTTAATTTGATTTTATTTCTTTTAGGTATCTTCCCTTCATCTTCAACTAACCCTGTGTTCTCTCTCTCTTCCTCTCTCTCTCTCTCTCTCTCTCTCTCTCTCTCTCTCTCTCTCTCTCTCTCTTCTCTCTCTCTCTCTCTCTCCCCATCTCTCTCTCTCTGTCTCTCCTCTCTCTCTCTCTCTCTCTCTCTCTCTCTCTCTCTCCTATATATCTATATCTATATATATATCTATATATATATATATATATATATATATATATATATCTCCATACATATATACATACATACCCATTCACTTATATAAATATATACATAAACATATATATATATGTGTATTCCCTTCAGCTACCCTAATACTGAGATCTCATGACTCCTACACATCATCTTTCCATGTAGTAATGTAAACAAAACATTCAACTTTAGTAAGTCCCTTGCGATTTCTTTTTCTTGTTTTTTTTTTCTTGATTACCTTTCCATGCTTCTCTTGATTCTTGTGTTTGAAAGTCAAATTTTGTATTCAGCTCTGGTCTTTTCACTGAGAAACCTTGAAAGTCCTCTATTTTATTGAAAATCCATATTTTGCCTTGAAGCATGATACTCAGTTTTGCTGGGTAGGTGATTCTTGGTTTTAATCCTAGCTCCATTGACCTCCAGAATATCGTATTGCAAGCCCTTAGATCTCTTAATGTAGAAGCTGCCAGATCTTGGGTTATTCTGATTGGGTTTCCACAATACTCAAATTGTTTCTTTCTGGCTGCTTGAAGTATTTTCTCCTTGATCTGGGAGATCTGGAATTTGGTGACAATATTCCTAGGAGATTTCTTTTTGGGATCTATTTTAGGAGGCGATCGATAGATTCTTTCAATTTCTATTTTGCCCTGGGGCTCTAGAATATCAAGGCAGTTCTCCTTGATAATTTCTTGAAAGATGATATCTAGGCTCTTTTTCTGATCATGGCTTTCAGGTAGTCCAATAATTTTACAATTATCTCTCCTGGATCTATTTTCCAGGTCAGTGGTTTTTCCAATGTGATATTTCACATTATCTTCCATTTTTTCATTCCTTTGGTTCTGTTTTATAATATCTTGATTTCTCATAAAGTCACTAGCTTCCACTTGCTCCAATCTCGTTTTTAAGGTAGTATTTTCTTCAGTGGTGCATTGGACCTCCTTTTCCATTTGGCTAATTCTGCCTTTCAAGACATTCTTCTCTTCATTGGCTTTTTGGAGCTCTTTTGCCATTTGAGTTAGTCTGTTTTTTAAGGTGTTGTTTTCTTCAGTGTATTTTTCAGTATTTTTTTGCGTCTCCTTTAGCAAGTCATTGACTTGTTTTTCATAGTTTTCTCTCATCCTTCTCATTTCTCTTCCCACTTTTTCCTCTACTTCTCTAACTTGCTTTTCCAACTCCTTTTTGAGCTCTTCCATGGCCTGGGACCAGTTCATGTTTTTCTTGGAGGCTTCTGTTGTAGGCTCTTTGACTTTGTTAACTTCTTCTGTCTGAATGTTTTGGTCTTCTTTGTCACCAAAGAAAGAATCCAAAGTCTGAGACTGAATCTGGGTGCATTTTCTCTGCCTGGCCATATTCCCAACCAACTAACTTGACCCATGAGTTTTTCAGCAGGGTATGACTGCTTATAGACTAGAGAGTTCTATGTTCCATGTTTGGAGGGGATGTGCCAGCTCTGCCACAGCAGCACTACTCCTTCCCCAAGAACCCCCAACCTGGACTGGGCTTAAATCTTCAGTGGGCTGTGCACTCCTGCTCTGATTTGCCACTTAATTCCTCCCACCAGGTGGGCCTGGGGCCAGAAGCAGCAGCAACTGTTGCTGCCCCACCTCTACTGCCCTGGGGGAGGGTGGCCAAACTGCGAACTCCTTCCACTCTCGCAGCTTTTCCCACTAACCTTCTCCACTGTCTTTGTTGTTTGTGGGTTGAGAAGTCTGATAACTCCTGCAGCTCACTGATTCAGGGTGCTAGGGCATGTTCCGCCCAGCTCCTGGTCTGGTTGGACCTTGCCAACTCCCAGCTGCCAGCTCCCAGCTCCCAGCTCAATGTGGGATAGACCTCACCCAAAGACCATCGAGGCTGTCCTGGGCTGGAGCCCTGCTTCCCTCTGCTGTTTTGTGGGTTCTGCAGTTCTAGAATTGGTTCAGAGCCATTTTTTATAGGTTTTTGGAGGGGCTCAGCGGGGAGCTGACGCTATCCCTACTTTCTTGCCTCAATCTTGGCTCCACCCCCGGAAGTCCAAATAAAACATTATTTCAGAATGCAAACTAATTTTTAAGACATTACAGAGGAGGTTGGTTGAAGATTTTAAATAGCATTGCTTTATAAAATAAAACAAAAAAAAACACAAAAAGGTGAAAACAGATCTATCGAAAGCTTGTCATGAGACACAAGTAAATTACATTATCCTAAGAGCAATAATCAATGAACTTGGAAAGACAACAACAATTTGATGGAAAAAAATGGAACTGATTTGCCAGGGCACCTATAATAATCTATTGTCATCATCAGTTACAGTAGAATTACTACAGTTTGGCTCTGAGGTTTCAGTCCTCACTGTGCCTTTTTGAAGAGGTCAAAATCACGCTTATGAAGTTAGGAAAAGGGGGCAGAGCCAAGATGGCAGCTGAAAAGCAGGGACATGCCTAAAGCTCTTCCCCAGGTCCCTTCAAACACCTATAAAAATGGTACTGAACAAATTCTAGAACTGCAGAACCCACAAAATAGCAGAAGGAAGCAGGGCTCCAGCCCAGGAAAGCCTGGGTGGTCGCTGTTTAAGGCCTATCACATGGAGCTTGGAGCCGAGTGGAGCAGAGCCCAGAGTGGACTGCACCCAGCCCAACTAGACTGTGAGCCAGGCAGAACAGGCCCTAGCACCCTGAATCAGTGAGCTGTGGCAGTTACCACACTTCTCAACCCACAAACACCAAAGACAACAGAGCAGGTTAGTGGGAAAATAACTGCTGGGAGAGAGTGAAAGGAGTTTCTGGTTGGCCACTGCCCCAGGGCCAGTGGAGGTGGTGCAGCTCTGAGGTTACTTCCAGACCTACAGCTGCAGTTCCTTGTGGCCCCAGACCCACCTGGTAGGAGGAATTAGGTGGCAGATCAGAGCTGCAGTGGAGAGCCTGCTTGGATCTGACTCGCAATCCATGTTGGCAGTTCTTGGAGGAGGAGTAGTGCTGGTGTGGCATAGCTTGCTGTGTAGAAAAAGCTCTAAAAACAGCAGCACATCTGCTCAAGCTTGGGACAAAGTACTCTGTACTCTGCAAGCAGTCATACCCCTCAGAAAAACTCTAGGGTCAAGTAGTTGGCTGGGAATATGGCCAGGCAGTGAAAATGGTCTCACATTCAGACTCATACTTTGGAATCTTTCTTTGGTGACAAAGAAGACCAAAACATACAGCCAGAAGAAGTCAACAAAGTCAAAGAGCCTACATCAAAAGCCTCAAAGAAAAACATGAAATGGTCTCAGGCCATGGAAGAACTCAAAAAGGATTTGGAAAAGCAAATAAGAGAAGTAGAGGAAAAATTGGGAAGAGAAATGAGAGTGATGCGAGAAAACCATGAAAAACAAGTCAATGACTGACTAAAGGAGACCCAAAAAAATACTGAAGAAAATAACACCTTAAAAAATAGAGAAACTCAAATGGCAAAAGAGCTCCAAAAAGACAATGAGGAGAAGAATGCCTTGAAAAGCAGAATTACCCAAATGGAAAAGGAGGTCCAAAAGACCATTGAAGAAAATGCTACCTTAAAAATTACATTGGAACAAGTGGAAGGTGGTGACTTTATGAGAAATCAAGAAATTATGAAACAGAACCAAAGGAATGAAAAAAATGGAGCACAATGTGAAATATCTCATTGGAAAAATCACTGACCTGGCAAATAGATCCAGGAGAGATAATTTAAAAATTATTGGACTACCTGAAAACCATGATCAAAAAAAGAGCTTCGATCATCTTTCAAGAAATTATCAGGGAGAACTGCCTTGATATTCCAAAGCCAGAGGGTAAAATAGAAATTGAAAGAATCCACAGATCACCTCCTGAAAAATATCCCAAAAAGAAAACTCCTAGGAACATTGTTGGCAAATTCCAGAGCTCCCAGATCAAGGAGAAAATATTGCAAGCAGCCAGAAAGAAACAATTTGAGTATTGTGGAAACACAATCAGGATAAGACAAGATCTAGAAGCTTCTACATTAAGGGATCTAAGGACTTGGAATGTGATATTCCAGAGGTCAATGGAGCTAGGATTAAAACCAAGAATCACCTACCCAACAAAACTGAGTGTCATGCTCAAAGGCAAAATATGGATTTTCAACAAAATAGAGAACTTTGAAGCTTTCTCAGTGTAAAGACCAGAGTTGAATAGAAAATTTGACTTTCAAACACAAGAATCAAGAGAAGCATGAAAAGGCAAACAAGAAAGAGAAATCATAAGGGACTTACTAAAGTTGAACTATTTTGTTTACATTCCTACATGGAAAGATTATGTGTATAATTCATGAGACCTCATTATTAGTGTAGTTGAAGGGAATATACCTATATAGAGAGATAGAGGGCAAAGGGTGAGTTGAATATGAAGGGATGATATCTTAAATAAATCAAATTGAGGGATGCAAGAGGAATATATTGAGTGAGGGAGAAAGGGAGAGATAAAATGGGGTAAATGATCTCACATAAAAGTGGCAAGAAAAAACAATTCTGTTGGAAGGGAAGAGGAGGCAGGTGAGGGGGAATGAGTGGATCTTGCTTTTATCAGATTGTATTTGAGGAGGGAATAATATACACACTCAATTGGGTGTCTTACTCCACAGGAAAGTATGGGGAAAGGGATAAAAAAGGGGGATCATAGAAGGGAAGGCAGATAGGGGAGGTGGTAATCAAAAGCAAACACTTTTGAAAAGGGACAGGGTCAAGGGAGAAAATTGAATAAAGGGGAACAGGATAGGACGGAGCTAAATATAGTTAATCTTTCACAACACGAATATTGTGGAAGTGTTTTACATATTGATACACGTGTGGCCTATGTTGAATTACTTGCCTTCTTAGGGAGGGTGGCTGGGGAGGGAAAAGGGGAGAGAATTTGGAACTCAAAGTTTTAAAAGCAGATGTTCAAAAAAAAGTTTTTGCAAGCAACTGGGAAATAAGGTATACAGGCAATGGGGCTTAGAAATCAATCTTGCCCTACAAGAACATAAGGGGAAAGGTGATGGTGGGGAGTGGGGTGACAGAAGAGAGGGCTGACTGGGGAACAGGGCAAACAATATATACCATCTTGAGTTGGGGGAGAGCAGTAATGGGGAGAAAATTTGTAATTTGATCTCTTGTGGAAATCAATGCTGAAAACTAAAAGTATTAAATAATAAAGTATGGAAAAAATAAAAAAAATACATGAAAAGAAGAGCATCCTACTTCAAGTAATGTTGGAACTAACCTACACTGAAAATTCCAAATCCTCAGAGGGGCTCAACATTGTGAAACTTGTCAATACTTAGAATTCAACCGCATGTGAGAACCCTCAAGGTTCTTTGAGAAGCTGTTTTAGCTTATTTGTCTTGAGGATTCAAGGAAAGGGTTCACACCTCATCAAGGAGAGACTAAAGGTTTGGGGCTACCCTGTATGAAAAGGAGAACATCCTTAGATTAGAAACATTTCCTTGAGTGGAACTGAAAGTCTTGCTTTCGGTTGCTACGAGAAAGAATCTCCAGAGAGAAAAATGGCTGCTCATATGGATATAGTCCAGAAACTGGACAGTGAAATCATCTGTGGCATATATTACCTACATTTCTCAGCCAGCCACCATTGACTGTGGGCACAACTTTTGCCGAGAATTTCTCTCCTGGAGCTGGAGAGTTGAAGCCGCAGCTTTCTCTTGTCCTGAATGCAGGAAAGTTTCCCAAATCAGAGAACTCCCAGCCCTCAATGTGAGCCTGCAAAATCTGATTGATGTTGGTAAGCAGCTCAGCTCCCACCATTTGCAGAACAGCAAGGGGCAGAGCCCACAGAGTACCGAGGGACAGAGGTGATATCCCACTCACAAGGAGGTCCTCAGGTTCTTTTGTGAAGAGGACCAGACATTACTCTGTGTGTCCTGCTGCCAAACGCCAGAATATGGGGCTCATAAACTCTCCCCTACAGATGAGGCTGCTCACAATTACAGGAAGAAGCTTCAGGAGATTCTGAGTCACTTGGGGAAGGATTTTGATGAAACTGAGAAATTTCTTTCCTAGAAGGAGGAGGTACAGAGACCTTTTATTGACTGGGATTCAATGATTTCAGAAGAATATTGCAAACTTCACTATTTCCTGATGAAGGAAGAATTAGAGCGTCAGGAAAGGTTGGAGGAGCAAACAATCAGCAAGGACAGACTATCTAGTCATATCAAAACCCTTCAGGAAATCATGCAAAAATGGAGGAATCAAGCCTGAAATCCAACCTTGACCTGTTGCAGGATTTCAGGGAGCTGTTGGGAAGGAGTGAGTCATTATTGTCACAAAGACCCAAGGCTGTCAGTCCAGAACTGGGAGAATTTCCCATCACTGGATTGATGGATATCATGAACAAATTCAGAATGGATATCAGAGTGGATCCGGAATCAGACCCCACCTTTGTGACTATTTCTGAGGATCTGAAGAGTATGAGGGCTGGAGAGGGCTGGCAGGTGAAGCCCAACCAGCCTGAGGACCCTATTTGCCATCATGTCTTTGCTGAGCAGTTCTTTACCTCAGGCAGACCCTATTGGGAGGTGGATGTGACACAAATACCTCAGTGGATAGTGGGGATCTATACCCCATTCTTGAGTACAGGGATGGGGAGGAAATTGAACTCATGTGCCCCTGTGTTCCCTGTGTTCCTGCTTTGCTGTGTGAAGAAGAAAGATCATTACAATTTCCAAACTTATCCCAGATCATTAAACCATCAAGTGAAAGACCCTGTGCCCAGGATTGGAGTATACGTGGAATACAGTTTTGGTGCTGTCCTCTTTTACAATTTTCTCCAACGCTCCCTCATTTATAGGATCTGTCCTATTCCATTCACAGAACCTGTCAGTCCTGTCTTTTCTCCTGGCCCCCCACTTCCAGGAACAAAGCCTGGTACCATGAATATCTGTCCAGTTGCTACTCTCATCTTTGTGCCTGCTGTTATTCATCATCCAGCATGGGGGAACCTCAATCCACCACCAGGCATGCCAGCTGTGGTTCTTCAATTTTCCAGTCTTCCCCAGGGAGAGAATGAGCATCACCTGCATGATGTTGAAGGAGGAGAGCAATGTTCACCAATTTGAGACAAACTGAAAGAGATCATTCCCAAGTGTTTTGTATGTTTCTTATCCTCCATGGATTCAATCTGTTCATGTATTTTCACAATAAATCAATCTCGTCTCAGCAAAAAAAAAAGAACCTCAGCTATAAAAAAGACCCTTGCCTTACATTCTGGGGTCTAGTAGTATATTAAATGTTCATTACCTACCCTAATGATGAGTGAAATCTGACTCCAAAAGAGTACAATTCCCAGTAACTCCAAATTATTCAAATGGGAAGGATGGGCTGGTCTGGCTGAATCACAAATGATTTTCCTGATTCACCAAAGGCAGGACAAATGGTCTTCCTTGTAGCTAGTTACAGAGGCTCTTTCCTGGAGCCACTGTATTGCTTATCTTATATATGATGAAACTGAGACACAGAGCATTTAAGTGACTTGCCCCAGGGTTCACAGTTAGTAAGTTTCAGAGTCTAGATTTGTACAGGTTGTACATCAAGGGAGATACTTGAGTAGTCTAATCTCAATGGACTTCTCTCTAGCCACTGATAATCTGCCTGGACTCATTGGTCAATCATTAGGATGATCTCACGGCATCATACTCTCCATCCTTGTGATTCTGAACCCTGTCATTGTACAAACATCCCCGTGTATTGTTAATGGAAGGAGAAGCTCTTTCTTGACCATTAGTAGGCCTATGTGACCTGCTTGAGTCACATAGAAGCCTGAGTCACAAGAGCCTATGGTGGGGGGAGCTTGCCGAACAGCTGGAGCAGAAAGTGGGAGTAAGTTGGAGCTTGGGGAGAGAGAGGAGACAGAAAGGCAGAGCAGCTAACGTGAGCGAGAGAGGGAGTTATTTTGCTTGAGGGAGTTTGTTTGTAAGGAAGCTTGATGGATGGAAGGCTTGGGGATGGTGTTGTCCCCTACATTGATAACGTATATAGATTTCTTTGTTGCTATGATGGATTTGGCTTTCTGGCGTTTGAATAAATGTTTTGGTTTCATTTTCAAAAAAAAGAAGTTAAGAAAAGATGCATGTAAATCAAGAGATTTAGAACTGGATAGAATGTCTCAAGAAAAAATAACCAACCCCCCCAAATTGGGGAAAAATATATCATATTACTAGCAAAAATGTGTTAAAGACATTAACTACTTTCTCTTATGCCCATTTTTTTCTTTTAAAATAATGTCTGTATGTGAAAGAGCTACACATGTATTAAGAATATCCACACATGTAGGATAAGATATCCACGTGTATATAAGCTAAAATGTATTAAGGATATATTAATAAAGGAATTTGAAGAATTAGGACATGATTTTCTACAACAAATAACATCTGCACATTCACAAGACTGACTGAATTGCATAGAAGATATGCAGTCCCTCTGTGGCAATTGTTTGTTGATTACAAAGAGAAAACAAAACAAAACAAAACAACAACAAAAAATAACCTCTTTGCCATGGTGGAGAAATAATTCATCCTTAAAAAGTCACTTCTTACAGTCTGTAATCCATATTTTGATCATACACAATTTCTTTATTAAAGAAGCAGAGTAAAGGTAATTTTGTTTGTGACCCTTCAATGTTGATTATCTACATCAAATGAGGCATAACACATTAATGTGCATGCTCACCAAGCAGTGTTGACTACTGCCATGTAGGATGTCCTATACAGAGAATAAATGAAAGAAAGTTTCCTTATAGATATGAGGTCTTCTACATGCTTCTGTTTGTGGATGATATAGTACTAATTACATCAAACCCCAGAACAATCCAGAGCTTTTCCAATGAAAGTCATAATTTCTGAAGAGAAATTATCTTGACAATGAAACAGAGTTGAGAGGATAATCAATTGTATTAGAACATTTGTACCAAGTGATGAAGGCATGCTACAATGGTAAAATAATTGTAGTTGAAGTCACAAGAAACCAGGACTTGAAATCACCTTTCTAACCCTAGTACAATGTATGATCATGGAAAAATCACTTACCCCATCTCAGCTTCAGTTTTCCTCATCTGTAAAATGGATATAATAATCCCTATAGGATTACAGAGCTTCTGTGGGAATCAAGTGAAATAATACATGTAAAGTTATTTGCATGTGTTAAGATTCCATTTATGTGGCTACTGTCATTATTAGTGAACCAATCTAGGACAGGTACTGCAGATGGACGATGAGTTGGACTTTGAATTGGAAGAAAGAAGAGAGCAGGACTGAACCACATTTGGGAAATTGAACAGTACTATACTTTTGAATGATCTAAAGTGCTCCCCAGTATTAAAATGCATGTTTTCAATGCAATTATACTCCCCATAATACCATATGGTTGTGAATCTTGGAAGACCACAATTTCAAAGAAGCTAAGTTGGAGGACACCCAAAAGTCCATGGAGAGCTGCACGGTAAGTATAAATAGATTGTAACATATTTCCAGTGATGACCTATGAACAAGAAGTGGCAGAAGGATATCATTCCAGAAATGTATGATCACAAAAAGAGGGGGCCACGCAGATAGAGCTAAGGAGGGATAACAGATGGACAACCCAAGTGCTGCACTGGTACCCGCCAAATGTAAAAACAAATGCCTCAAGTACATTGGATAGATTAGGTACCTCCCTGTGGGGAATCTATCGGAGAAGAGTAATAATTTCATGGATCAAAAGTCATGGGTGGGGTGTCCTCTATACCAATAGAAGAAATACATCAGCAAAGCCATGGATCCCTTGAAGTATTGAACTAACAAATCAAATCTAAAATAGTAGACATTTTTTTGAGAGTAGAAAGATATATTGATGACTAAGTAGCAATTGAATTCTTTCTTCAGTGAAAGATTTCCCCCCAAAGCTGAACTAATTCAAGTTAAATAAGACCTTCATTTCCTCTTTTGCCTCTTTAATTCTCAACTTCACTTCACCTGTCTTAAACTGGTTCAATTTGCAGTGACAATCTATGCAAAATGCATTAAGGCAGGTCAGCTTGGTGGAATCCAAAGGAGATTACACTTAATTCCGGCATGCTTGATTGTATGTCTTCTAATAGTCTTTTAAAATTCTTTGAGATAACAATAAGAAGAGACACATCTTATGTTTTCCAAATTACCTAATTAGAATTATAGAATGTATTCATTTAAAAATATAAGGTTCTAGGTAGGCACTGTAACCTCATTATGAAAAAATTAAATTATTAAAATGTATCAATGTGTGGAGATGGAGAGATGTAGGCAGAGACATTGATTTAAATGGGTCCTGTCATTAGTTGGTGTACATTGCAAGGAGAATGTTGACTGCCTGTTCAATGATGGTATTTAAACAGTGTGAGACAGACTCTATTTTTGGAAATTAGGTTTCACTTTTCTTTTTTTAATACATTTATTATTAGCAACAACTTTTAAGGACTTTATAGTGATCAGATGAAAATAAACTGAGTATCTCTCTGTCTGTCTTAATCTGTCTATCTATCCATACTATGCTTATATGTTTCCATTACCTCCGTAAGAAAGGCAGCCGTGATATATTTATTAGAGAGCTAGCCTCAGAGTCAAGATCTGACTCACAATGGCTATGTGATACTGAAAGTTACTTAAACTTTCAGTGTTCCAGAAGACTCTAAAACTATGGATTGCAGAGATATTGACCTGCATAGGTAGAAGGGGCTTCCTCATCTCAGATTTTCCCATATCAATGAGAATTAAGGTCTAGTCCCCATCCTTACATCTGCTAATTTTTTGTATATGTATCTATATTATAATTGTATATTTCTATTTTTACTGCACATATACGTTTGATCTATCAAATTATATTTGCATGTTTGTATCTGTAATTTGTGTATGTGTGTGTATGTATCCATCTATTTATTTCTACATGTTTTCATTTATGAGAAGCAATATGACTTCATTAATAAAAGAAACAGGGGGATTTAATGGAAAGTGTGTTGAACTTGACTTCAGAGAACCTGAGTTAGATTTCCATCTCTGATACTTATTCCCCAGTATCCTTATTTGTAAAATAAGGGGACAAATTCTTTTCCAGTTCATAGCATCCTATTATTGAAATTAATAGCCTCATCTAATTATACTTTGTTGAATCATTTCAGTTGTGTCCAATTCTTCATGACCCCATTTGGGGTTTTCTTGGGAAGGATACTGGAGTGGCTGGCCATTTCCTTCTATTGCTTCTTTTATAGATGGAGAAACTGAGAAAAAGAGAGTTAAGTGACTCACCCAGGGTCACACAGCTAGTAAGTGTCTAAGGCCGGATGGGAACTCATGCCTTCCTGACTCTAGATGTGGCTCTCTATCCACTGTGCCATCAAGCTGCTCTGCATCTGATCACATATTTCTAGCCACAGTGGTAGAGGCAGTTGGTTGGCACAGAGCATTGGGCATTGGGCCTAGATTCAGGAAGACCTGACTTCAAATCTAGCCTCAGACATTTCCTAGTTATGTGATCCTGGGCAAGCTCTGTTTGCCTCAATTTCCTCATCTGTAATGAAGATAATTATAACACCTACCTCCCCAGCTTGTTGTGAGGATCAAATGAGATAATAATTATAAAGTGGTTGCATTTTAATAAGCATGATATAAATGTGAGCTTTTATTATTGTTACAGATAGTTAAGTGGTAAAAGGAGGATCTGTATTTAGATTTTAGTCTATAGAAAACTGGTCATAGAGTCAAAAGGACCTGAGTTCCAGTCTTTCTGTAATATAAATAAGCAGTGGGAGCATGTGGCGTATCATGTAACCTTTCAGTAATTCTCTAATGCCACAAGTTATAGATGAGTTACTGATCTGCATTGGTGAAAAGTATTTCTATGTTGAGAATCACCTAATGATGACCTATGTTACATTACATGTCACCTCCCCAATTTTTCATGATCATTTTTGTATATATTTATATATCAGCCACATTTCTGTTTCCATCTCACTTGTATGTGCATATATATTATATGTGTATATGTTTATATATAGTAATCATATATCTATACTTCAACCTCTTTCATATGTATGTATATGCATCCAACGTATAAATTTCTATTCATCATATGCATAGATATGTATACATGGATCTACAAAGCTAGCTATAAAATTATCTTCGCTGTTTAAAACAATGTCTGATTTTCCTGTTGGGAATGTAGAAAACAAGCTCATTGTTTTATTATAATATCTTTCATACCTCCTCTCTGTAGTTTGCATTCATTGCTGAAATGTTTTTCTCTCATATGATCTAACTAGCCAAATCCTATTATCTTCTAAGGTCTATCGTAAATTCTATTGCCTCCATGAATGAACTTTCCTGAATTTTCTAGCCCACAGTGATCCATGTTCCTTCTGTATTCATTGTCCTGATTTCAGATCTGGTACTTGCCAGATACTGCTTTGTGCACAGACATTCTTCCAATTTTAAACCCCATTTGTAATGTTTCAATCCACAGAATACAGTGGAAATATCCGTGAATGAAGTGTTGTAAAATAAGCCCATTATAATAGAAAGCCTGTGGTGCCTCCAGGGACTCAGAACCACCAGGTTCTGGGAGCCAAATGCTTGTGCTACCTGTCAGATATATTTGGGTGCGCCTCATCCTCTTGATCTTGTATTGAGGGGAAGTATAATCTGGGACTGGGATGCAAACACCAGGTATTTCCTGACCAGATGTTCAGCACAAACTTTCTGCCACTTTGATCCTTAGCTCCCTGATGTTTGGAATAGAATCCATAGAAGCCAATGCCACTGACTTTATGCTGCTTAGTCATCACAAAACCTTAGAGATGAAGGGCACAAATTTAGTATTTTCCCCTCATTCCTATGGGAAAGACAAATTCCTACTTTCTCTTCCCCTATTCCTTGTGATTCAGTCACCATCCAGTGAAGTGAAAGCTCTTTTTCCCTGCTATCTCCATCCATGCCTTCATTGTCATCCAGCCCAACCATGGGCATGTACTCTCTCTCTTGACTTTTGTCTTCTCTTTTTTTCCAGTGTGGAACCCATGCTATATCATTGATAAATGTTTGTTGATTGGTAGAGTCTCATTTCATTCTACATTTTTTCATACTTCTTCCATCTTCTGGTGCTCAAGGAATCTTTATTTTCTTCTGAGAGACAGCATCCCTGGCCACCATTTGTTCCTTCTCTTATGGTCTTCCAATATACTGGGCCAAAGAGAGTCTGCCACCTCTTTGCATCCTACGACCACTTTCAGATCCTCCCTCTGTGGTCATTGTTATACAACCTCACACTTTGAGGTTCCTTCCACTTGTCTTTATCATATTGATTAAATTCTTGTAGCAGTAATTTTACATAGAATGCTGGAGATTGAATTTAGGAAGGAGAAATTGAGGAATATTTGAAAAATAATCTCCAGGTTCAAATGAAAATGCTGATGGTTGTAAGAGAAGGGTGCAGAACAAGCAGGTTTGAGCAGTGAGAACTTGAAGAGGACTCATCAAGTAGGGAAAGTAAGTCAATGGCAAGGCAAGAAGGTAAGAAAAGTAAAACAAATTGGGAAGTAAATATTACATGTGTTTGTTAAAATAGGAAAATTTACAAGCATGCTTAAGGAAGGGCTGAAAGAAGATACTCTGAATAAAATTTGGTTAAGGAGAAAGTATACATGAGGGAGTGGGTATTATAGTAGTCAATCAATCATTAAACAATCATTAAGCACCTACTCTGTTCCTGGCACTGTGCTAAGTCCTGGAGATACAAAAATACAAGAAAGAAAGGAGGAAAGAAAGGAAGGAAGGAAGGAAGGAAGGAAGGAAGGAAGAAAGAAAGAAAGAAAGGAAGGAAGGAAGGAAGGAAGGAAGGAAGGAAGGAAGGAAGGAAGGAAGGAAGAGGAAGGAAGGAAGAAAGAAAGGAAGGAAGGAAGGAAGGAAGGAAGGAAGGAAGGAAGGAAGGAAGGAAGGAAGAGGAAGGAAGGAAGAAAGAAAGAAAGAAAGGAAGGAAGGAAGGAAGGAAGGAAGGAAGGAAGGAAGGAAGAGGAAGGAAGGAAGAAAGAAAGAAAGAAAGAAAGAGAAAGAAAAATAAAGAAAGAAAGGAGGAAGGGAGGGAAGGAAGGAAGGAAGGAGTGAGGGAAGGAAGGAAGGAAGGAAGGAAGGAAGGAAGGAAGAAAGAAAGAAAGAAAGAAAGAAAGAAAGAAAGAAAGAAAGAAAGGAAGAAAGAAAGGAAGGAAGAAAGAAAGAAAGGAAGGAAGGAAGGAAGAGGAAGGAAGGAAGAAAGAAAGAAAGGAAGGAAGGAAGGAAGAGGAAGGAAGGAAGAAAGAAAGAAAGAAAGAAAGTAAGAAAGAAAGAAAGAAAGAAAGAGAAAGAAAAATAAAGAAAGAAAGGAGGAAGGGAGGGAAGCAAGGAAGGAAGGAGGGAGGGAAGGAAGGAAGGAAGGAAAGAAGGAAGGAAGGAAGGAAGGAAGAAAAAACCTTTTCTCTTGAGGTGCTTACAACTTAATGAGGGAAGATACTACACAAAAGGAAGCTGAAAAGCAGGAGGGAGGGGAAGGGAAATTTCTGGCACGTGAGAATGTTTGAGAAGTACAAAGGAATGTAGCCAGGTGGGTAGAGCTGTCTGGCCTGGCTTGATGAACCGAGAAACCAGAAAGGCTGGACTCTAGTTCTCTCAATATCCCCATGTCAATATAGGAAATTCATTTCATCTCTTGAATCTAGGATTCATATACTTTATAAGAGCAATAACAACTTGATTTCTACAGTGTTTTGAAGTTTATAAAATATTTTTTGCACAATAACCCTATGTGCTCAGTGGAAATGGAAGAGCTGAGATTTCAGGACAGGTTTTGATTTTTTCACTAATGTATTTAATAGTATTCTATTCCTTTTGAAATGAGTAATCCATCCATCCATACCTATACATATATACACACATATAAACACAGACACATATATACATATATTAGGATATGTATAGACATATATGTAAAGATATAAATACATATCCTTGAAATATAATAATTTATATTCATATAGGCTTTGAGGTTTATAGGATTCTTGTTTCAGAACAGCCAATGAGGTATGCAATAAAAACATGTCTTTTTCACAGAAATGGAAATTATAACTCTCAGAGATGAAGTGACTTATCCAGTCACACAGCTGGTAAGTGTCCATAGTGACCTTTAAATTGATGTTTTGTTTTTACATCAAGACAGTGTTCATTCATTCATTCATTCAGAAACATTGATTAAGTATCTATTATGTGCCAGACAGCTAATAAAGTCAGTGGATAGAGTACTGGAAGACCTAATTTAAGTCTAATCTCAAACACTTCCTAGCTGTGTGACCCTGGGCAAGTCACTTAACCTGTGTTTGCTTAATCGGCTGGAGAAGAAACTGGCAAACCAATGCAGTATCTTTGCCAAGAAAACCCCATGGATGGTATTAGTATGCTATGACACAAAAGATCAGAAACAGCTGGACATTACTGAACTACTCAACAAACAAAAAATGTACCAGACAGTTTGCTTAAGTGTCTCAGATACAAAGATGAAACCAAACAAAATAAAAGTTATTAAATATGTGCAGAGTCTTTGAGACAGCGATGATACTACGCCACCTAGACTCTAGTGCTATGATAATCAACTAAGAATGTAATTGATAACATACTAATAAAGATAATAAAACACTTCAAAGGTCTTTTAATAATAAAGCACTCTATAAATGATGGCTTTATGTAAACTGTCTATTAAGGAACATATGAGCTCTGACCTTAAAAAGTTTATAATCTATTCCAAGATTTAACGATTTAATGATTGGCTATCCATATTGTATTGTGTTCTTTTTATCAATCTAGAAGAGATTTTAGATAAGTAGGAAAAGTGAAATCTTCGGACTTGAGACTGGGTCTACATGAAAACTGAACAGCTGGTCAATTTCATAAAGAAATCAGTGGAATTTAGTATTTATTTATTTTTGCATGAGAGACACCAATATGGCATTTGCCTGAATTTTTCCATTTTAAAATCAGCAGTTTGGGCATGATGTAGATAAAATCCATGAACTGAAGAAATAGGAATTGAGGGAAGAGAATTTTATATTCACTTTTTAACTATTAGCTTTCTGGTTAAGGGTTTGTGAACCTGAAACATATGGGACAAGTCTCCCTTGAGAAAC
Source organism: Trichosurus vulpecula (assembly GCF_011100635.1). NCBI lineage: Eukaryota > Metazoa > Chordata > Mammalia > Diprotodontia > Phalangeridae > Trichosurus > Trichosurus vulpecula. The sequence goes on along the minus strand of NC_050575.1, from coordinate 10,060,860 downwards.
ACACAATTTTAAATTGAACAGATGTCTGTAGTACAGTGTATGTTTGGGGTTTTACTAGCCTGTTAACACTAGCTTCAGATTGGGGAGAAATTCATAAGACTATAGAACATCACTGACAGACAGCACTAGAAAAAAAGTTGAGATTCATAGTGCAATATCTTAAAACTAGAACCTGCCTTGGAGACTGTCTCATCTCACCCCTTCATTCTATGATTGAGGATAGTGGAACCCAGAGACAGGAAGAAACTCAGATGAAATTACACAACAAGAAATTGATAAAGCCAATGAAAAGTTCCAGCTCTTAAATCAACATTCTTTAGACTATCGCATTTATCTGTTAACTTGGGAATGGACTGAAATTCAAAGGGAGAGCATGATGAAGACTTGACTGAGTGTCACAGAGAATCAGAAACTTTGCTCACAACAATCCTATTGTTGGTCAGACGGTCAGTCAATTAGCCTTTATTAAGTGCCTATAAGGAAGATGTTACATGTATTACCATCCCATTTTCAAATATTTAGAAATTGAGACTCAGAGGGTAGAAAAAAACTTCTCAAAGGTTACAGAGAAAAGGAGAAAGAAAAAAAGACAGGGATGCCAAAGGCAAAATTCATTACCATTTCCCACAATTGCTCACCCTATGACCAGTAGAAATAAGGAACCTCATTACAACTGCCACATGGAAAATACAGCTCGTTATTTCAGTAAACATGGCTTGCTATGTGCAGGACCCGTGGTAGATTATGGTTGCCTCTAACTCCTGCCCACCACACCTTGAGAAAAGCAAAGATTTAGAAATAAAGAGTACTGTTCTTATAGGACCAAATCATGGGTTCATATTCATCCTTGTTAACCTGCCTCTGCTTCTATTTTCTTTTTTTAAGTGTTTTTTTTTTAATTTAAATTTATTTAACATATTTAGTTTTCAGCATTGATTTTCACAAGAGTTTGAATTACAAATTTTCTCTCCATTTCTAACCTCCCCCCCACTCCAAGATGGCATATATTCTGGTAGCCCTGTTCCCCAGTCAGCCCTCCCCTCTACCATCCCACTCCCCTCCCATCCCCTTTTCCCTTCCTTTCTTGTAGGGCAGGATAAATTTCTACGCCCCATTGCCTGTGTATCTTATTTTCTAGTTGCATGCAAAAACTTTTTTTTTGAACATCTGCTTTTGAAACTTTGAGTTCCAAATTCTCTCCCCTCTTCCCTTCTCACCCACCCTCCCTAAGAAGTCAAGCAATTCAACATAGGCCACATGTGTATCATTATGTATACTCAATACTCAAGTTGTGGAAGACTAACTATATTTTGCACCTTCCCAACCCATCCCGCTTTATTGAATTTTCTCCCTTGAGCCTGTCCCCTTTCCAAAGTGTTTGTTTTTGATTACCTCCACCCCCATCTGCCCTTCCCTCTGTCATCCCCCCCTTTTTTATATTCCTCCCTCTTCTTTCCTGTGGGTAAGATACCCAATTGGGTATGTATGGTATTCCCTCCTCAGGTCAAATCTGATGAGAGCAAAGTTCACTCATTCCCCCCTCACCTGCCCTCTCCCCTCCTCCCACAGAACTGCTTCCTCTTGCCACCTTTATGCGAGATAATCCACCCCATTCTATCTCTCCCTATCTCCCTCTCTCAGTACGATGCTCTCTCATCCCTTAATTTCATTTTATTTCTTTTAGATATCTTCCCTTCATCTTCAACTCACCCTGTGTCTGCTCTCTCTCTGTCTCTCTTTTATATATATATATATATATATATATATATACACACACATATATGTATATACACATAGATATATACATACATACATACACATTCACTTATACATATACATATATATATATATATATATATATATATGTAGAGATGCATATTCCCTTCAACTGCCCTAATACTGAGGTCACATGAATCAAACATGTCATCTTTCCATGTAGGAATGTAAACATAACAGTTCAACCTTAGTAAGTCCCTTCCAATATCTGTTTCTTGATTACCTTTTCATGCTTCTCTTGATTCTTGTGTTTGAAAGTCAAATTTTCTATTCAGTTCTGGTCTTTTCACTGAGAAAGCTTGAAAGTCCTCTATTTTATTGAAAATCCATATTTTGCCTTAGAGCATGATACTCAGTTTTGTTGGGTAGGTGATTCTAGGTTTTAATCCTAGCTCCATTGACCTCCGGAATATTGTATTCCAAGCCCTTCCATCTCTTAATGTAGAGGCTGCCAGATCTTGGGTTATTCTGATTATGTTTCCACAATACTCAAATTGTTTCTTTCTGGCTGCTTACAGTATTTTCTCCTTGATCTGGGAGCTCTGGAATTTGGCAACAATATTCCTAGGAGATTTCTTTCTGAAATCTATTTGAGGAGGCGATTAATGGATTCTTTCAATTTCTATTTTGCTCTGTGGCTCTAGAATATCAGGGCACTTCTTGATAATTTCTTGAAAAATCATATCTAGGCTCTTTTTTTGATCAGGGCTTTCAGGTAGTCCAATAATTTTTAAATCATCTCTCCTGGATCTATTTTCCAGGTCAGTGGTTTTTCCAAGGAGATATTTCACATTGTCTTCCATTTTTTCATTCCTTTGGTTCTGTTTTAGTTTTTAAAGT